>NC_143029.1:78922500-79105000 GCF_057628025.1 Oncorhynchus mykiss
GAGACAGGGAGTGTGTGATGGAGACAGGGAGTGTGTGATGGAGACAGAGTGTGTGTGATGGAGACAGGGAGTGTGTGATGGAGACAGGGTGTGTGTTATGGAGACAGGGAGTGTGTGATGGAGACAGGGAGTGTGTGATTGAGACGGTGTGTGTGATGGAGACAGGGTGTGTGTGATGGAGACAGGGAGTGTGTGAGGGAGACAGGGAGTGTGTGATGGAGACAGGGAGTGTGTGATGGAGACAGGGAGTGTGTGATGGAGACAGGGAGTGTGTGATGGAGACAGGGAGTGTGTGATGGAGACAGGGAGTGTGTGAGGGAGACAGGGTGTGTGTGATGGAGACAGGGAGTGTGTGATGGAGACAGGGAGTGTGTGATGGAGACAGGGAGTGTGTGATGGAGACAGGGAGTGTGTGATGGAGACAGGGAGTGTGTGATGGAGACAGGGTGTGTGTGATGGAGACATGGAGTGTGTGATGGAGACAGGGAGTGTGTGATGGAGACAGGGAGTGTGTGATGGAGACAGGGGAGTGTGTGATGGAGACAGGGAGTGTGTGATGGAGACAGGGGAGTGTGTGATGGAGACAGGGAGTGTGTGATGGAGACAGGGAGTGTGTGATGGAGACAGGGAGTGTGTGATGGAGACAGGGAGTGTGTGATGGAGACAGGGAGTGTGTGATGGAGACAGGGTGTGTGTGATGGAGACAGGGGAGTGTGTGATGGAGACAGGGAGTGTGTGATGGAGACAGGGTGTGTGTGATGGAGACAGGGAGTGTGTGATGGAGACAGGGGAGTGTGTGATGGAGACAGGGGAGTGTGTGATGGAGACAGGGAGTGTGTGATGGAGACAGGGAGTGTGTGATGGAGACAGGGGAGTGTGTGATGGAGACAGGGTGTGTGTGATGGAGACAGGGAGTGTGTGATGGAGACAGGGAGTGTGTGATGGAGACAGGGAGTGTGTGATGGAGACAGGGGAGTGTGTGATGGAGACAGGGAGTGTGTGATGGAGACAGGGAGTGTGTGATGGAGACAGGGAGTGTGTGATGGAGACAGGGGAGTGTGTGATGGAGACAGGGAGTGTGTGATGGAGACAGGGAGTGTGTGATGGAGACAGGGAGTGTGTATTCTACATATAAACAGCTCACTGCCTTTCTGCACCACCGCAGCTTGTTATTAAGCAACAATGGATAAACATCAACAGAACTGTCAGCACATTTCAGTTCCAAATGGATTTCAGAACACTTCACAGAACCCTCATGAAATCCTGAACTATGAAATCCTGAACTATGCCTTCTTAGTGCCAAGTTCTCTATGCTCCAACTCTATGGTCTGTTGTCAGGACTGATATGAACCCAGAGTTACATTCATTACTGTACACATAATGAATAACAATGTGCATCAAATAATAAAACAAGTGTTTCTTATTGGACAAGTTCAGGTAGTCCCTCAATGTTTCAGTCCATTTTCTTCCGTTTGGTACCTAGTTTAAACAACCCAGGTCTGTGTATGGGCGACTGACTGACTGTGTGTTTGGTGCGCAGTTGTAAAGGTTATTTATGTCCGTAGCATTCCTTCAGACATCCCTCTTGGGTTTGATGTTGGCTAAACAGGAGCAGCCTGCAGGAGAGAAAGAGGGGCGGAGGCAGGGAGAGGTGTGGTTGGGGTAGAAGGTGTGTGTTTATCATAGTAAACGTACAGAGACGTTCACCTAGCGCCATGAATCTGAACTAACCTTTGAACTCTAACCCTACTGCTAAAACCTATCTACAGTATCTAGGATCTGAGAGATCAAAGAGTGCTGGACATAGGAACCTCACAGCTCTACACACTAGACCTCTGTCTGTAGAACATGGTGGAATAGATTATCTCTCTCTCACACACACACACACACACACACACACACACACACACACACACACACACACACACACACACACACACACACACACACACACACACACACACACACACACACACACACACACACACACACACACATACAATCTCTCAGTCTCTTTGTCATATGCTTTCACTCACCCCCCCCCTCTCTCTCTCATTCTTTCAGTAACTCTCTCATTCTTTCAGTAACTCTCATTCTTTCAGTAACTCTCTCTCATTCTTTCAGTAACTCTCTCTCTCTCGTTCTTTCAGTAACTCTCTCTCTCTCTCTCTCTCTCTCTCTCTCTCTCTCATTATTTTAGTAACTCTCTCTCCATCTCTCATTCTTTCAGTAACTCTCTCTCATTCTTTCAGTAACTCTCTCGTTCTTTCAGTAAATCTCTCTCCCTCTCTCTCTCTCTCTCTCTCTCTCTCTCTCTCTCTCTCATTCTTTTAGTAACTCTCTCTCCATCTCTCATTCTTTCAGTAACTCTCTCTCATTCTTTCAGTAACTCTCTCGTTCTTTCAGTAACTCTCTCTCTCTCTCTCTCTCTCTCTCTCTCTCTCATTCTTTCAGTAACCCTCTCTCTCTCATTCTTTCAGTAACTTTCTTGTTCTTTCAGTAACTCTCTCTCTCTCTCATTATTTTAGTAACTCTCTCTCTATCCATCTCTCTCATTCTTTCAGTAACTCTCTCTCTCATTCTTTCAGTAACTCTTGTTCTTTTAGTAACTCTCTCTCTCTCTCTCTCTCTCTCATTCTTTCAGTAACTCTCTCTCTCTCATTCTTTCAGTAACTCTCTCTCTCTCATTCTTTCAGTAACTCTCTCTCATTCTTTCAGTAACTCTCCCATTCTTTCAGTAACTCTCTCTCTCTCTCTCTCTCTCTCTTTCTCTCTCTCTCTCTCTCTCTCTCTCATTGTTTCAGTAACTCTCTCTCTCCATCTCTCTTGTTTTTTCAGTAACTCTCATTCTTTCAGTAACTCTCTCTCTCATTGTTTCAGTAACTCTCTCTCTCATTGTTTCAGTAACTCTCTCTCATTGTTTCAGAAACTCTCTCTCATTCTTTCAGTAACTCTCATTCTTTCAGTAACTCTCATTTTTTCAGTAACTCTCATTCTTTCAGTAACTCTCATTTTTTCAGTAACTCTCATTCTTTCATTAACTCTCTCTCTTTCAGTAACTCTCTCTCTCTCATTCTTTCAGTAACTCTCTCTCTCTCATTCTTTCAGTAACTCTCTATCTCTCATTGTTTCAGTAACTCTCTCTCTCATTATTTCAGTAACTCTCTCTCATTCTTTCAGTAACTCTCATTCTTTCAGTAACTCTTTCAGTAACTCCCTCTCTCTCATTCTTTCAGTAACTCTCTCTCTCATTGTTTCAGTAACTCTCTCTCTCATTGTTTCAGTAACTCTCTCTCTCATTCTTTCAGTAACTCTCTCTCTCATTCTTTCAGTAACTCTCTCTCATTCTTTCAGTAACTCTCATTCTTTCAGTAACTCTCAGTAACTCTCATTCTTTCAGTAACTCTCTCTCTCTCTCATTCTTTCAGTAACTCTCTCTCTCTCTCATTCTTTCAGTAACTCTCTCTCTCTCATTGTTTCAGTAACTCTCTCTCTCATTCTTTCAGTAACTCTCTCTCATTCTTTCAGTAACTCTCATTGTTTCAGTAACTCTCTCTCATTGTTTCAGTAACTCTCATTGTTTCAGTAACTCTTTCAGTAACTCTCTCTCTCTCTCATACATAGAGCAGAGCCAACTCTCTGCAGTTCTGACAGACTTTGGAACGTAACATATACACATGCGCTCCAGATCCCTCACACGTCAGCATGTACCTGAGACACACACACCTTGCAAGCCAGTTCCTCCCTTGCCTGCAGGTATCTAAAACACACTTACGCAAACACACACCTGTAGGGCATGGGATTGTAAATGAGTCAGGTTGGCAGATCTTGGCGTGCCTGTCGGGCGTGGCACAGGTGTTTAACTCACATTTCACACACACCCTGGATGCAGGAAACACTTCCAGGGAACACACACCTTAACTGACTTGCCTAGTTAAATAAAGGTTAAATAAATAAAATATTGAAAAAAGCACACCCCCAGCAGGACAGACAGTAATTTCTGCAATACTGATCTACTGAGTCAGGCAGCTAAGAAGTGTAGCCTCTGGAAACACCATAGGGCAGCAGGTAGCCTAGCGGTTAGTGCATTGGACCAGGAAACGAAGGTGGCTGGTGTGTGTGTGTGTGTGTGTGTGTGTGTGTGTGTGTGTGTGTGTGTGTGTGTGTGTGTGTGTGTGTGTGTGTGTGTGTGTGTGTGTGTGTGTGTGTGTGTGTGTCTGTGTCAGCTGTGGGGCAGAGAGTTTGGCAGCTAATCATGACCCATATGGAGATCTATAGCCTCCTGAGACCCAGCAGCAACAACATTTAACATTACAGTAAATGGGGACAGTAGGTAAACAACATAGTTGGCGGCCTCCCGAGTGGTGCAGCAGTCTAAGGCACTGCATCGCCGTGCTTGAGGTGTCACTACAAACCCGGGTTCGATCCCAGGCTGTGTCATGACCGGGAGTCCCATAAGGGGGGCCCAATTGGCCCAGCATTGTCCGGGTTAGGAGAGGGTTTGTCCAAGGGGGCTTTTCTTGGCTCATTGCACTCTAGCGACTCCTTGTGGTGGGCCGGGCACCAGCAGGCTGACTTCGGTCATCAGTTGATCAGTGTTTCCTCCGACACATTGGTGCGGCTAGCTTCCGGGTTAAGCGGGCGGGTCACGGTTTGGCGGGTCATGCTTCGGAGGACACATGACTGAACCTTCGCCTCTCCCGAGCCTGTTGGGCAGTTGCAGCGATGAGACAAAATTGTTATTGTATTGCAATTGGATATCACAAAATTGGGGACAAAATACACAAAAATTAAATAAAACATAGTTGGCCGCATCCTGATGTCCACTACAGAGGACATGTATTAACAAGCTCTTATTTAATGTACCAATATATTACACTGCTCTGAAAACTCAACAAACTGTTCCTGAGGTACTTACTTATTAGAAACTGTTTCAATATCAAACTCACAAAAAATATTACACAATTACACACACTTATAACATTAGCTAATTCCTACTAATTGTGATGGTAGCCATTCTGAAGAACCATAAAGAAAAAATTATCAAGGTGATATCATTGAAAATCCCAGAATGTCCTCTCAAAGGTATAACAGGACCAACACAGTGGTATCAAATCAAATCAAAGTTTATTTGTCACGTGCGCCGAATACAACAGTGAAATGCTACTTACAGGCTCTAACCAATAATGCCAACAAAAAAAATAGGGGAACAATAGGTAAGTAAAGAAATAAAAAACAACAGTAAAAAGACTGTGAAAAATAACAGTAGCGAGGCTACATAGAGACACCAGTTAGTTGGGCTGATTGAGGTGTTTATGGAGATTGAAATACGGACCAAAAACGAATGTTCATTAGAGCGGACAAAAATAAATTGCTGGGTCTCAGGAGGATACAGGATCATATTTAGAGTTTCTCACATCCACCAGGAGATCACACAGTTGACATTATTTAATCATCAGGACATTCAAAAACACTCTTTATTAACACCCTATGGTTGGAACACAATTGTTTATAATTTCTGGGGTCTATGGCTCTGAGACACGTACAGCAACACTGCCATCTACTGTGTGTGTTTGTATGTCTGTGTGTCTGTGTGTCTGTGTGTGTGTGTGTGTGTGTGTGTGTGTGTGTGTGTGTGTGTGTGTGTGTGTGTGTGTGTGTGTGTGTGTGTGTGTGTGTGTGTGTACTTGTGGTTAGATGAAGTTCAACTTCCATATATGATAACTGTATAAACTGAAGTCATTTTTTCTACATGAGAACTCATTGAGGGAATCCCCTGTAAGCCAGAGTATGAAACCATGTTTTTGTCTCTACCGCCTGAATGTTCACAGGGCTGATGACCACTTGCCTCAAATAAAGACAGTCTAAAACTGGAGCAAATTGTGTGATTGAGTTCGTTCAGTCCAGTTCAGTTCAGAACTAAGAATGCTCCTCATTACAGAAAGTTACAGACCTGACTTATAACATTCCAGGCCTAGTTAAAAGGGGAGAATCTATTCTAAAGGCAAATTCATTCCAATGACGCTTTGTTCATTCCAATGACGCTATGTCTGCTTTGTCCATAAGTCATGGATAACATTATGGTATTGAATGGGTCTGCGGAGCAGGCAGCTGATCCTAAGTGAATAGTTAACAGCCTAGTCATTCCTACTGGGCTAACTGAAGGAGCAGGGTTCAATTAGGCACAAGATTAATGTTACCACTACTTTTATTTCTCCCTCTCACACACACACACACACACACACACACACACACACACACACACACACACACACACACTGTGAGTCTTTTACTGGGCTAAAAGAAGTGGTCTTTCACATCAAGCTAGGTGATTTGGGTTAAGTTTAGAATAAGGGTTAAGGGTAGGCTTATCTAAAATACTACAGCTGTCCCCAGCCATCCTCCCCGACTACCTGTCTAATTTAATTTCTGTCTAAAGTAACTAGACCATTAGTAAGTACTGTATCATATGTCTTGGAGGTGCTCAGAAATACTTAAGCATGGTATGTATGGCTCTGAGGCCAGGCTGCCTTAGCCTACCTTATGTGACCCAAATGACAACGGCAAGCTCTGTATCTACAGGTTCACTTTACTCTACTTTGAGGAGTGAAGAAACACAGCATATGGTGCACAGGAAGGGACAAAAAGAACAATATGATGTTGAGTACCGCCATAAATAAAGTACCCTGATCTGTGGCTAAGTGAAACTCCCAAAGGCCCATTTGTATCCAGAGCTAGTAGAATTAAGCAATACGTCCCAAGCGTTTGTTTTATATGGTCAAAATACCACGGCTAAGGGCTGTTCTTAAGCACAAAGCAACGTTTGTGATATCACCATTATCACAAACCCCCGAGGTGCCTTATTGCTATTATAAACTGGTTACCAACGTAATTAGAGCAGATTTTGTCAAACCCGCGGTATTCGGTCTGATATACCATGGCTGTCAGCCAATCATCATTCAGGGCTCGAACCCCCCATTTTGTACATCTCTGTAGAGCAGAGGAATATGTCGTTTTGGAATCAGGTAACTTTTTAGTTGTGAAGGTAGACTTCACCAAATGACATTGCCATGACGTTGGCTTCCGAGTGGCGCAGCAGTCTAAGGCACTGCATCTCAGTGCTAGAGGCATTAGAGGCCCTGGTTCGATTCCAGGCTGTATCACAACCGGCTGTGATTGGGAGTCCCATAGTGCAGCGCACAATTGGCCCAGCGTCGTCCGGGTTAGGGTTTGGCTGAGGTAGGCGGTCATTGTAAATAAAATAAAAAATAAGCAGCAGCCCAGGATATATTATGTTGAGTGAGATGCAAGACTTCCCTCTCACAAAATCACACATAGTATGTGCACATGAGCACAGGTTCGCTTCACGCTGTTTACAGCGTGGTAGCCAGGGCACCAATCTGAAGGCGAATGAAACGCACACTTCTTATAGCGAGGTGCTGCCTAGCGGACTAGAACACCTGGACAAGGAAAGGAGAGCCACACACTATAGGAGCTCAGATTCAATAACCAAATAACCAACTTTTCGACAGACAAGCTGTCTTCATCAGGGCACCAAAACAGCAGACAAGTTGAGCCTCCCACTTCAAAGCCCTTAGTTGTTGCGGAAATTGACCCACTATTCTGTTTACTTTCTGCATCTACGTCATATCGCTGAGTCTACCTTTAAGTCATGAACTGCAGTAAGATTGGAGGAGCTCGCGGACAGGCACAAACCTGCAAAAGGCAGTGAAAACCCACCAATAATGAACCGGTAAGACAAACATGCCAGTCTGAAACTTGAACTACATTTAGACAACTAAATTAGAGTGAACTCATTCAAATATTTCCTGACTAAAAGTAAGAATGAGGTTGAGACAAGAAACTTTTGCAAAGAACCTGCGAGCCTGTGAAGTAGACTGCAGTAGCAGTAACCTGGTAAACATTTGGTTCCACAGCTGGAATGGAAAACAAAAGAAAACAAATCTAAATATATTTTTGACATTTCTTTTTAAAGTGAGGATACTTACATGATCTTATCCACCGGAGCTAACTGTCGGTGCATGGCGAGAGAGAAGCCGAAAAGACTCCCGGGCTCTCCATTCTTTATCAGGACGTTTTCTGTGTCCAGGTTGAAAGATGATATTTGCGTCCATTCCAGGAGAAAGAGAAGCGATAGAGATGAGAGGAATTGTATCCATCTATCCCCCATGGCAGCAAGGAGAGTTTATTTCTGTGTGATTGAAAATGAACACTGTTATGTCTCCCGGTGACTCCACCAGTTAATCTGTGGTAGAACTCACGCTCCAGTTAAGTGATGTCTGAATGTAGCATGCTTGCTCACTCTGGGTTTTGGGTAGGATGTTGCCCACTGGAAGCTTGTGCCGCGCCCCTCCTACCCCCCCACTCTCCCTCTACCTCTCTGTCCTTCCTCTGTTCTCTTACCTCAGGTGTTGTCAGTGCTTCATTTGTAACTAGGGAGGTGACCTAGGGGGCTCAGAAGTAAAAGAACACAATCGCTAATTTTTTCCACCTTTATAATAGAGCATTGTATGCATATCATCACATTTCATAGTGGCATAGAGTAGAGTAGAAGTTGCTACACATGGGGAAATGTTTTTGTAGTAAGGGTTTGGGAAAAATGTAACCTTTTATAAAGGTATTTCATGCAATTCTACATCATTTAACATGACTTTTTTTGTTACCGTACACATGATCGAAATGACAGGCTACTTTGACACTGACAAACTATGATCACTAACAATAGCCAGGATAAATCCGTTTCGGTGATTTCTGTTAAATCATCTAAATCAATCAATCACAGTACGTTTTTGGACTCATTCAGCAGTTTTGACCTGATTAAGTACAATAGCATTGTTAATTACTGTTAACTTAATTTCTATTCCTAAAACTTGAAAATCAAACTTGAAACTTGACAATGATGGTGTCGCTACTTCCTGTTGACAAGATACACTGATAAATAGCCCAATGTCAAAACACAGTTTTAAAGTGTTCAAATCAATAACCCATATGCAGAAACAGTTTGTGATATATGTCACGACTTCTACCGAAGTCGATGCCTCTCCTTGTCTGGGCGGTGCTCGTCGATCGACATCACCGGTCTTCTAGCCATCATTGATCTATGTTTCATTTTCCATTGGTTTTGTCTGGTCTTCTTACACACCTGGTTACAATCTCATTCATTACATGTTGTGTATTTAACCCTCTGTTTCCCCTCATGTCCTTGTCAGAGATTGTTTATTGTTATGCTCGTGATTTATGGCTTGGTGTGCGACGGGTTCTTGTACCCACATTTATTTTATTATGGACTTTGGTTTTGGAGTTTGTGTTTTAAGTTATTAAACTATTCCATTATACCAGGTTTGATCCTCCGGGCGCTTGACTTCCCTGCCACCTACATACACGACGTGACAATATATTTAAAACCTAAACATAGAATTCATTATCGACACATACATATATATTTTTTTACTTAGCATCTTATAAATGGCACACGCACCAAAACCCTGTTTTGTCCAGTTATTAGGGGGGATACGCACTGTTGAAACTACAACAACAAAAAAACACATGGAAACTGGATATAGTTTCACATCACTGGTTAGAGGACAACCTGCAGAACACAGTCAGCTACATTCTGGAATGTTTCATTTTGATACGGGGGTCACCAAAACAAAAAGAGAAAGGCAACACTGTTTTGTTAATCACTCATATCAATTATCATGTTGACATCAATTGCGCAAGAGGGGGGAGATCAGGTTGCACTTAAACAGGTAATCAAATGGCTATCCGGACTATTTGCATTGTGTGCCCCCCCAACCCCTCTTTTTACGCTGCTGCTACTCTGTTTATCATATATGCATAGTCACTTTAACTATACATTCATGTACATACTACCTCAATTGGGCCGACCAACCAGTGCTCCCGCACATTGGCTAACGGGCCGACCAACCAGTGCTCCCGCACATTGGCTAACTGGGCTATCTGCGCTGTGTCCCACCCGCCAACCCCTCTTTTACGCTACTGCTACTCTATGTTCATCATATATGCATAGTCACTTTAACCATATCTACATGTACATACTACCTCAATCAGCCTGACTAACCGGTGTCTGTATGTAGCCTCGCTACTGTATATAGCCTGTCTTTTTACTGTTTTATTTCTTTACCTACCTATTGTTCACCTAATACTTTTTTGCACTATTGGTTAGAGCCTGTAAGTAAGTGATAGTTTGACTTTCAAATCCATGTATTGGTGTGTGGCCAGCAACTTTTATAGAGAGTCCGGTGTTTTGCCGAAAACTCCCCCCTGACAGAATTCCCCCCCGCCCCCTTCGCGTACACACTCAATTCTTCATTGCTGTGACTTGCTTGCTAGTTGAGATTTCTGATCGCGTTAGGCAGTGTTTCATTAGATTTTTTTTTATTTTCATTTTGGTAGCTCATGTTGACCAGTAGTGTGTGCCACAGAAATTATTTGACTTTAGCCACAGAATTAAGGAAATTAGAAGGGGGGAGTTCGTCAAATACTTCACAAATGGTGAAGTTAAATCTGGTTAACAGGAGGGCCCACCAGGCCAGCCTGGAGTTGAGGCGATTGGCTGTACGGAGATATTCCAGGTTTTATGGTCGGTCTGCTGTAGTTCTGCTCCTTCCAGCCAGTGCCTCCACTCATCTGCTCCTTCCAGCCAGTGCCTCCACTTCACCGCCAGAAGTTCTCGGTTTACGGACATAGTAGTTCCTTTCAGCAAGGTTGAGACGATGGGGCAAGAAGGCTCAGGGATGAAGCTTCTGGTCCTGGGAAGATCGCTGGGACAGGATGGCACCCACTCCAACATCTGAAGCATCCACTTCCACCACCAATTGATGCGAAGGGTCCGGATGGATGAGCATGGGTGCTGTTGTGAACCGATGCTTCAGGTCCATAAAGGCTTTGTCGACAGCTGGAGACCATTCAAACGATACATTGGGAGAGGTGAGTGCCGAGAGGGGGGCCGCCAGGGTGCTGTAGTCCTGAATGAAATGGCGGTAGAAGTTTGTAAAACTAAGAAATCGTTGCAACTGCACCCTGGACATTGGTTGAGGCCAATCCGCCACTGCTTTCACCTTTCCAGGATCCATCTAAACATTGCCCTCTGCAATGACATATCCCAGAAAGGTGATAGAAGAGCGGTGGAACTCACACTTCTCGGCTTTCACGGAGAGTTGGTTCTCTAAGGATGCACTGAAGGACCTGCCTGACATGAAGAACATGTTCTTGTGAAGGTTGGGGAAAAAACAGGATGTCATCAAGGTACACAAACACAAACCGGTTTAGCATGTCCCGAAGCACATCATTGACCAAAGCCTGGAAAACAGCGCGGGCATTGGTGGGTCCAAATAGCATGACCTGGTACTCATAATGTCCACTGGCTGTGTTGAAGGCTGTCTTCCACTCATCCCCCTCGTGTATCCAAACCAGGTGGTAGGCATTTCGAAGTTCCAACTTAGAAAATATGGTGGCCCCCTGGAGAGGTTCAAATGCCGAGGAGAGGAGAGTTAGGGAGTAACGATTCTTGACAGTAATGTCATTAAGTCCCCGGTAGTCAATGCACGGACGCAGGGTCTTGTCCTTCTCCACAAAGAAAAACCCTGCACCGGCAGGAGATGCAGACTGACGGACGGCCCCAGTGGCCAGAGACTCCTCTATGTACTCCTCCATAGCTTTGGTCTCTGGTCCAGACAGAGGAATCAAAATCAACCCCAAGGTGGTGTAGTGCCTGGGAGAAGATCGATGGCACAATCATAAGGACGGTGCATGGGAAGGGAAGTAGCACGTACCTTACTGAACACTCCCAGGAGGTCATGGTATTCTGTGGGGAAAGCAGAGACATCCACAGTCTTGCTTACATCCTGAGGAAGATGACTTGAGGAAGGCTGCGCTGCTTGAAGGCAGTGGGAATGGCAAAATGGGCTCCAACCCAGGATGGAGATTGTGGTCCAGTCAATCACAGGATTGTGCTTTTGGAGCCAGGAAAATCCCAAAACAACAACATGGGGAGATGTAATGAGGAGGAACTGAATTGTCTCACTGTGGTTAACCAGAAACTAGTAACAGGACTATGGGTGACCTCACCTATAGAGCGGCCATCTAGTGCCCTAGCATTCATGGGCACAGAGAGAGGCTGAGTGGGAATACCAAGCTCCGAAGCTATCGGGGCATCCATAAGGTTTTCATCAGCCCTAGATCACTCGGAGAGCACCAGACCAGACCTCCTCTCACTCCTACGTTCCCTTAGGCATCCATCAATTTTATTGGTTAAAGCGATAAGGGAGTCCAGGTCCACCGGCAGTTCCCGAGCAACTAGCTCATCTTTAACCTGATGACGGGTTAGGGTTCCCTTTTGGGAACGACCCCTCCCACATTCAGCTGGAACGTGGCGCATGGAACGCAAAAATATTCTTAGAAATATTTAACCTCCACACATTAACAAGTCCAATTCCTCAAATGAAAGATAAACACCTTGTTCGTCTACCCAGCATGTCAGATTTTTTAAATGTTTTACGGCGAAAACACACCACATATTTATATTAGACCACCACCGAAACGAAGACAAGAGGCAGCCATTTTGTCACAGAAATTTTTAATTATAAAAGCAGGATTAAAAAATAAATCATTCACTAACCTTTTGAAAATCTTCATCAGATGACAGTAATAGGACATGTTACACAGTACATTTTTTTTTCTCAATAATATGCCATTTATATCCATAAATGTCCATTTACATTGAATTCATAATACTCAAAAATGTCCGCAGAAAATATAGGTAGCGCCACAAGATAACGTAAATTGACATCATAAACTTTGACTAAATATACATGTTCTACATATAGTTAGAAAGATACACTGCTTCTTAATGCAATCGCTTTGTTACATTTCTTTTTAACGTTACAGAAATCGCTTACTATTCAATATTCTGAGACGGCGCTCAGATATAAGCAATATTTCTCCGCTATGTTGGAGTCAACAGAAACACACAATTTCAGCATAAATATTCCCTTACCTTTGATGGTCTTCGTTCAGAATGTACTGGAAGGGTTCATACTTACCCAAAACATTGTTTGGTTTCAAGTCTTGTGTCTTTGTATTAGCATCTGCTAACAATATCAGCTGAAATGCACCCAAAATGTCCTCTGGTCCGGAAAAGTTGCGCATCAAAACTTCAAAATTACATATTATATGTCGACTAAACAGGTCAAACTAATTGCAGAATCAAGCTTTAGGATGTTCTAAACGTACAAAACAATTTTCAATTCAACCGGTCATTGTTAGTTCTCCTCCGGAGTGCTGGAACAAAGGAATGGATGGGACCAATTCGCGCCCTAACGCACAGGTATTTTCTCGCGGCACTCACTCAATTCACTCCCATAGGGCCAAAACTTGCGGGATTTGAACGATTAAACGCTCTACTGAATGAGGACATCTAGTGGAAGACATAGAAAGTGTCCCCAGATCCATAGCTGGTTGGGAAGGGTGGGGGCGATCACGTCAAAGTTGCCCCAACTTTCATGACCACAAAACTAGTTTAGAAGAATGCCTGCCCTGTGAGTTCTGCTATACTTACAGACATAATTCCAACGGTTTTAGAAGCTTTAGAGTGTTTTCTATCCAATAATAATTATTATATGCATATATTAGCAATTTTTGACAGATTATTTTTCAGTTTACTGTGGGCACGCAATTCCTCCAAAGGGGGCAGTATAAGTGCAGAGAAGTATGGAAAAGAGTCTCTGGATTCCAGGCACGCTCGGCGGCCAAGGTGCGAAAGTCCACCGTGTAGTCTGCAACACTAAAGGGAGTTTGGACGTAAGTCAAGCAGTTTGCTGGCTGCCTTTCTCCCTGATACCGGAGACTCAAAAACTTCTCACCTCTGCCATGAATTCCTCCAGATGAACGCAAATGGCAGATTGTGGCAGATCCCCACATTAGCGTAATTATATACTCCATCTTTTCGATCGGTCTGAAGAAAACGAAGATGGCTGTAAATCAAAAATAAGAGAGAACTGAGAAAGAAAACCCCGGCAGTTACAAGGATTTCCGGAATATCGCTCTGGAGGAGGTAAGCGGGGTTCACGGGGAGTCGGGATAGGCTGTACACAGATAGGGAAAAAATTACTGGGTGATTGGGTTTTTTCCAGAGGTGGCAGACAGTCTCTGAGCTAACTCCCTGATTTGCTCCATAATAGCCTTTAACCCATGGTAGTGGCGTTCTGTCAAGGATCTGAGCCCTTCCAAAAGGCCCTGTAGCAACTCCTCATGTTTCTTAATGGTGGCTCCCTGCAGGGAGACAGCATGGTAGAGCTGGTCCAAGTCTGCTGGGTCTGGCATGGCCAGTTCGTACTATCATGACACAAGGTGAAACCCAGATGCAGACACAGGAGGCAGATTGCTGGAGTCTTAAAATGTTTATTAATCCAAAGGGAATAGGCAAGAGAATGGTCATGGACAGGCAAAAGGTCATAACCAGATCAGAGTCCAGGAGGTACAGAGTGGCAGGCAGACTCGAGGTCAGGGCAGGTAGAATGGTCAGGCAGGCGGGTACAGAATCCAGAACAGGCAAGGGACAAAACCCGGGAGGACTAGAATAAGGAGGCAAAGCTGGAAACCGGGAAAAAACACTGGTAGGCTTGGACATACAAGACAAACTGGCACAGAGAGACAGGAAACACAGGGATAAATACACTGGGGAAAACAAGCGACACCTGGAGGGGGTGGAGACAATAACGAGGACAGGTGAAACAGATTAGGGGGTGACCGTGTGGAGACCTCTCCCCCTGTCACTCTTCTGATTTATTGCCCTGGTTGCCTGGACAGAGCCACTTAAGCCAGTTGTTTTTCAGTGTGTTTAAATGTGTGTGTGTCTTAGCGCGTGTGATGTAGGTGACCCTAACCTAACAGATAGGTTAATTACATAGCAATTCCATCTACAATGTTGTTACTACAGGTGTTGATATATACTTAAAGCATAGCTAATACACACTTAATGTAAAGTGTCTTCAATGTTTCCTCAAGGTCACGCAGCCATTTGAACTACTTGGGATGGACCGCATCAGCAAACTGACACAGACAGACAGCGGACACCAGTATATCTGTGTTATGATTGACTACCTCACTAAATGGCCACAGGTATACCCCCTCCACATAAAGTCTGCTAAGGAGGTCACAGACTGCATAATCAAATTTTGAGGCATCAGTTTGAGGCACCCAAATGTATATCACAGACCAAGGGAACGAGTTTGTCAATGACGTAAATAGTAACTGTGTTACTCAACTTTAATATTTGGTTAAATGTCTTCAGCTTTCTAAAAGTATTTTTCCCTTTTATAATAAAAGATCAACATTAATGTCTGCAAAGCTCTGACGATCCGAAAAAGTCTCTGCATTGAACGGGACAATGCAGAGGTATAAGTAACATCTGTAGACTGATGTTGTAACATTTAATAGGCAGTAGAAGTTTTGAGTTCAATTGTAATGTTCTAAAAATGTACTAAAAACGTTCACATTCTAAGAATAACTTGTGCCATATCATTTTTTATTCAATCATATTTTCAGATCCATCTCTAAATTATTGAGTCAAAAACCAAAAGAGTGGGACAAGCATCTTGAACCAAGAATCAAATGACAACAAAATACTCCCCCTTCTTCCTGATGTTTGGTAGAGAGGCTCGCTACCCGTCACAGGTTCCAGAACATTACAGGGTTGGTCATTTTACATTCTAGTTGATTTGAGAAATGCAGACTGTATCTTTGTACGTTTAAATTAATATCAGAAATGTATACTAAAGATTGACAGCAGTGTCGAGAAGGTCTTAGCAGGGAAAGACTTAACAGAAGTTAGGCTGAAGCTCAACAAGGTTCTCCAGACTGCCATGGACAACACTGCTGTGGTCCAGAGGAAATCCTCTAAAAAAACAAAAGGCACAGTGCCAAAACTTCATTCGGGTGAAAGAGTGTGGGAAAGGGGGAAAGCCAGCATAGGAAAGGGGGAAAACTGGATCCCAACTTTCTTGACCCATAAACATGTTGAGGTCTCGAAGGGAAAAGTGTGGACTTGGAAAATGACAAGGTGGTTATCTTCCCTAAAATAAGCATGGATCACCTGAGGCCTCATGGAGAGGAGTCTCCTCGGATCCCTCATAAAATAAAATCAACAGCCCCCAGAACCACCACACCAGCAGGTGCAGCCTACACAGCAACCACATGAAAATCCTCCACCTCCAAATCCACCACACCAGCAGGTACAGTCTCCACAGCCACCACACCAAAAACCTCCACCTCCGAAACCACCACACCAGCAGGTGCAGCCTCCACAGCCACCACACCAGCGGCCTCCACAACTACCACACCAGCAGGTGAAGCCTCCACAGCCACCACACCAGCAGGTGAAGCCTCCACAGCCACCACACCAGCGGCCTCCACAACTACCACACCAGCAGGTGAAGCCTCCACAGCCACCACACCAGCAGGTGAAGCCTCCACAGCCACCACACCAGCGGCCTCCACAACTACCACACCAGCAGGTGCAACCTCCACAGACACCACACCAGCGGCCTCCACAACTACCACACCAGCAGGTGAAGCCTCCACAGCCACCACACCAGCGGCCTCCACAACTACCACACCAGCAGGTGAAGCCTCCACAGCCACCACACCAGCGGCCTCCACAACTACCACACCAGCAGGTGAAGCCTCCACAGCCACCACACCAGCGGCCTCCACAACTATCACACCAGCAGGTGCAGCCTCCACAGCCACCACACCAGCGGCCTCCACAACTACCACACCAGCAGGTGAAGCCTCCACAGCCACCACACCAGCGGCCTCCACAACTACCACACCAGCAGGTGAAGCCTCCACAGCCACCACACCAGCGGCCTCCACAACTACCACACCAGCAGGTGAAGCCTCCACAGCCACCACACCAGCAGGTGAAGCCTCCACAGCCACCACACCAGCAGGTGAAGCCTCCACAGCCACCACACCAGCGGCCTCCACAACTACCACACCAGCAGGTGCAACCTCCACAGACACCACACCAGCGGCCTCCACAACTACCACACCAGCAGGTGAAGCCTCCACAGCCACCACACCAGCGGCCTCCACAACTACCACACCAGCAGGTGAAGCCTCCACAGCCACCACACCAGCGGCCTCCACAACTACCACACCAGCAGGTGAAGCCTCCACAGCCACCACACCAGCGGCCTCCACAACTATCACACCAGCAGGTGCAGCCTCCACAGCCACCACACCAGCGGCCTCCACAACTACCACACCAGCAGGTGAACCTCCACAGCCACCACACCAGCGACCACCACCTCCTCAGCCACCACACCAGCAGGTGCGGCCTCCACAGCCACCACACCAGCCACCACACCAACGACCACCACCTCCTCAGCCACCACTCCAGCGACCACCATCTCCTCAGCCACCACACCAGCGACCACCATCTCCTCAGCCACCACCACACCAGCGACCACCATCTCCTCAGCCACCACCACACCAGCGACCACCATCTCCTCAGCCACCACACCAGCAACCACCACCTCCTCAGCCACCACACCAGCGACCACCACCACCATGTATGTATGTAATCATGTCAGGTTTATCCATTTATATTTCTTAGTACACTTACAGGTACATTTTTCCAGGTGTTGCAGAGGCTTGGGGAGGAAAATATGTATACAGTTGAAGTCAGAAGTTTACATACACCTTAGCCAAATACATTTAACTCAGTTTTTCACAATTCCTGACATTTAATCCTAGTAAAAATTCCCTGTCTTAGGTCAGTCTTGATCACCACTTTATTTTAAGAATGTGAAATGATCCCATAGAATTGGAAATTGATCCCATCGATGAACCAGACTTGTGGAGGTCTACAATTTTTCTTCTGAGGTCTTGGCTAATTTACGATTTTCTCATGATGTCAAGTAAAAACGCACTGAGTTTGAAGGTAGGCCTTGAAATACTGTACGTTGCAAATTAGAATCTTAAGTGTAACACAATTCTTTGGGGGAAGACTGAAATGCCCATCACATTTTTTTCCCCCAGTTTGCTGAATGTGTTCTGAAGGAGGCTTCGATTGTCTTTTCAAATACAGACAAAGATGTTAACATCATGAGAAAATAAATAGTAGTCACTCTCCTCCAAAACATGTGTAATTCCCCCAAATTTGATGCGGTCAAATGTGTAAGGTACTAAGACATACAGTACTGTCCACATCATGGAAAGAAGCGTAATATACATTAATTAGATATGGCAAAATAATACATTATCTTAATTTAGAATGATAGTAAATGAAGAAAACGCACAGATTTTTTTTCCAATAATCACATATACACTGAGTGTACAAAACATGCTCTTTCCATGACCTAGACTGACCAGGTGACTATCATTTGTTTTTCAACAGGACAATGACCCAACACACCTCCAGGCTGTGTAAGGACTATTTGACCAAGAAGGATAGAGTGATGGAGTGCTGCATCAGATGACCTGGCCTCCACAGCTGGTTGAGAGAAGGCCAAGAGTGTGCAAAGCTGTCCCAAGGCAAAGGGTGGCTACTTTGAAGAACCTCAAATATAAAATATATTTTGCTTTGTTTAACCCTTTTTTGGTTACTACATAATTCCATGTGTAATTTCATCGTTTTGATGTCTTTACTATTATTCGACAGTGTAGAAAATAGAAGAAAAAAAAATTAAATCCTTGAATGAGTAGGTGTGTCCAAATGTTTAAAAATCCTTGAATGAGTAGGTGTGTCCAAATGTTTTACTAGTCCTGTATTTAAATGTACCAGGGGGTATCGCAGCACCTCCAGCACCCTTCACGGAGCTATGATTATACTTGGAAAACTAATGGCCATATTAAATTGTTAAAACAAAGAAATAAAGTGCAACGCTGGAGAGATGAGAGTTGTAGGCTCCTGTCTATCAGAGGGAGAGATGAGAGTTGTAGGCTCCTGTCTATCAGAGGGAGAGATGAGAGTTGTAGGCTCCTGTCTATCAGAGGGAGAGATGAGAGTTGTAGGCTCCTGCCTATCAGAGCAGAGAGGGGGAGAGATGAGAGTTGCAGGCTCCTGTCTATCCGATCAGAGAGGGGGAGAGATGAGAGTTGCAGGCTCCTGTCTATCAGAGCAGAGAGGGGGAGAGATGCGAGTTGTAGGCTCCTGTTTATCAGAGCAGAGAGGGGGAGAGATGTGAGTTGTAGGCTCCTGCCTATCAGAGCAGAGAGGGGGAGAGATGAGAGTTGCAGGCTCCTCTCTATCAGAGCAGAGAGGGGGAGAGATGAGAGTTGCAGGCTCCTGTCTATCAGAGCAGAGAGGGGGAGAGATGAGAGTTGCAGGCTCCTGTCTATCCGAGCAGAGAGTGGGAGAGATAGTTGTAGGCTCCTGTCTATCAGAGCAGAGAGGGGGAGAGATGAGAGTTGTAGGCTCCTGTCTATCAGAGCAGAGAGGGAGAGATGAGAGTTGTAGGCTCCTGTCTATCAGAGCAGAGAGGGGGAGAGATGAGAGTTGTAGGCTCCTGTCTATCAGAGCAGAGAGGGGGAGAGATTAGAGTTGTAGGCTCCTGTCTATCAGAGGAGAGAGGGGGATGGATGAGAGTTGTAGGCTCCTGTCTATCAGAGCAGAGAGGGGGAGAGATGAGAGTTGTAGGTTCCTGTCTATCAGAGCAGAGTGGGAGAGATGAGAGTTGTAGGCTCCTGTCTATCAGAGCAAAGAGGGGGAGAGATTATAGAAAGTGAATCTCATTCTAGTTCTGTGATTGAGGTACAGGCGCACTACAGCAACAGCCATGCGTTGGTCTCAGACATGGCTAAAAAAAAATGTTACTGCCATGAGTGGGACCAGATCAGCCCAAATAGGTTCCTGAATGAACCAATCTAAAACTGAGAGGTGCTGGATCCTGTTTTGGCAGAACTGGGTGTTGTGCAACACAGCCAAACAAACTTAATAAGAATTAATAGAACACAATTCTAATTAATTCCACAGGTCCATCAGTCAAGAAGATAAAATAGCTCCTATAAAAAACTGATACAGGATCAGATTTCTTTCACACACACCTGTTTGCAAGGCCTCAAAACTAGAGTAGCATCTGCATTTGATTAAATCCACCTTCGACTGACAACTGTTAGAGTTGATGATTAACAGAGGTCAGTGGAAGAGGGGTAGTTTGGGCACCAGGTTGGCAACAGTGACACAATTTCCGCTCTTCGTGGCTTCTTGGAGAGGAAACACACAGACACGGACACACATGCACACAACACCAAAGATCACCTAGGACCCCCAAAAGGCTAGGGCCGGCTCTAAGCTACAGTTACAGCCCATGGTGACCTCAGTGCCTGAGCTGAGACCATACACAGACTGATTCCTAATAACAAAATGGACCCCTATTGCCCTTACAGCTAGTAGCCACTATTAACATATTTCACATATGGGTGTAGGGGCTAGGGATCAACTGGTAATCGGGCAAGAGAGGGAGGGAGAGATACACACTATAGTAATAGAACACAGTCCCGTTTGGCGTTCTTTGCCTCTCTGGACAGGGAATAAGCGGACAAGGCATGATATAAAATGAAGGAAAGATCATTGTGTTGTTCAATGTGCCGTGACCTGACTCGTTTTCAATCATCTCAGTCATCACAGTGTCATAACGGAGCTCTGTGTTCTCTGGAGCTGTGACTCACTCCCCATTAGATGAGTCAGAGGGGGGTGGACTGAGGGCTAGACTGTACTTCTGCTCTTTGCTTTGAGGGCATCACACACACACACACACACCAGATTGCCTTGAGGGCATTCCATGAAACACTGACCCAGAGCCTGTCCTGTCCTCAGAACACAACAGCAGGACAACACAACATGTTGTCCTCCCCTCAGAGAGCAGACTGACTGCCATATACTGTACCAGAGACCGTGAGAGGGGGAGTGAAGATATAAAGATAGACACTTTTTTTTCACAAGCATCATTTTTTACAGTACAGACACTTACTGTACAGACACTTACAGTACAGACCCTTACAGTACAGACCCTTACTGTACAGACCCTTACTGTACAGACCCTTACTGTACAGACCCTTACAGTACAGACACTTACTGTACAGACCCTTACAGTACAGACACTTACTGTAAAGACCCTTACAGTACAGACACTTACAGTACAGACCCTTACAGTACAGACCCTTACAGTACAGACACTTACAGTACAGACACTTACAGTACAGACCCTTACAGTACAGACCCTTACTGTACAAACCCTTACAGTACAGACACTTACAGTACAGACCCTTACAGTACAGACACTTACAGTACAGACACTTACAGTACAAACCCTTACAGTACAGACCCTTACAGTACAGACACTTACAGTACAAACCCTTACAGTACAGACACTTACTGTACAGACACTTACAGTACAGACCCTTACTGTACAGACCCTTACTATACAGACCCTTACAGTACAGACACTTACAGTACAGACACTTACAGTACAAACCCTTACAGTACAGACCCTTACAGTACAGACACTTACAGTACAAACCCTTACAGTACAGACACTTACTGTACAGACACTTACAGTACAGACCCTTACAGTACAGACCCTTACAGTACAGACCCTTACTGTACAGTACAGTAATTCTCTGCTTTCCTCACCTGGCTTCTCCACTCAAAATCAACTACAGGAAATTATTGATATCTTTTGTTAATGTAACATCTAATATAATGTCTAATATATCTAATGAATATTCTGTAATGAAGTATATTATTTGCTTATAAAATGCATCTTTCCTTCCTCTCCTTCCTGAAGCAATGGCTGATCTGATCTGACTTGACTGGATCTTTGTGAACAGAGAGTGGCAGGGGTCATTTGCACCCAGCTCCTCCTTGTTCAGTAATAATTTGTCATCCTGTAGGAAAGAGGAAAGAAATGTGATTCAATCAAATCGCTGAAAAGAAGCATCATGTTATATACAGTAAGTATTGTCATGGCCGGATTGGGTTGGGCTAGGTTGGGCCAGGTCGGGCTGGGTTGGGCCGGATTGGGTTGGGCTGGGTTGGGACGGATTGGGCCGTGTTGGGCTAGGTCGGGCCGGGTCGAGCTGGGTTGGGCCGGGTTGGGTTGGGCTAGGTTGGCCCGGGTCAGGCTGTGTTGGGCTGGGTCGGGCCAGGCTGGGTTGGACCGGGCCAGGCTGGGTCGGGCTGGTTTGTGCTGGGTCGAGTTGGGTTGGGCTAGGTTGAGCTGAGTCGGGCTGAGTTGGGCTGGCTCGGGCTGGGTTGGGCTGCCTCGGGCTGGGTTGATAGTATTTCATAAAAACAGATAATTCTCAGGTCTGATGTGCTGAGGCAGTGGGCCAGGTATGTGGGGTGTGGACGCGTATGTGTGCGGTGTGTGAGTGTGGGTGAGTCTGTATCTCTGCTGAACTGACAGAAATCTCACTGAGGAGGATTGTAGTAGTGAGAGCAGCGAGACAGGGACGAAGAACTCAAATCACTAGCAGGTGATTTATGGACGTTAGACACCCCTACTGTCTCTCTCTCTCTCTCTCTAACGAGAAGTTCTCGGAGAAGATTTACTCCTTTTTATCTCTCTAGTGACACTCATCTCTCATCAGTCATCTCTCATCAGTGCATCCTGTCTTGCAGTAGAGAGAATGGGAGGGGCAGTGACTGTTAGAATGCATTCCCTGAGGGGATGTACACTGAGAGGTGGCACTCAGCGCACACACGCACACACACACGCATGCACACGCACACACACACAAACACACACTGAAAAGCATGAAAACATGCACTCACACACATTTTCCAAAGTACACAGTGTCTCCATTCCTCTCCACCCCTTCCAATCTTCTGTTCGTCCCTCCCATCATATCCTGGGAGTTCATCCCCCTCTCGCTCTGCTGATAGTGAAGGTCACACATAAACACACCCATGGCCATTAACTTTGTATATTTGTATTGTTTCAAATGGCTCCTTCTTCATATTTCCATGTATCCATATTCATCTTTTCAGTCTGATTTTCTTAGAGACAATTCATAAGCTAGGCATTTCTCTAAACTACTGTTTGTGTGTTCTGTGATAAATTGCATTACCATATGGTGCAACACTGATTCCATTCAAGATGATGTGGAATTTACATTGACATTCATTTTCAAATAACTAGATAAGTCATCCACATATCTCATAGTAACTAAAATGTTCCCCAATAAAGTAGTTATCGGTCACGACTTCTGCCGAGGTTGATGCCTCTCTTTGTTCGGGCGGTGCTCGGCGGTCGACGTCACCGGTCTTCTAGCCATCATTGATCTATGTTTCATTTTCCATTGGTTTTGTCTTGTCTTCCTACACACCTGGTTCCAATCCCATTCATTAATTGTTGTGTATTTAACCCTCTTTTTTCCCTCATGTCCTTGTCAGAGATTGTTTATTGTTATGTTCATGTTTTATGGATTGGTGTGCGACGGGTTCTTGTACCCACATTTATTTTATTATGGACTTTGGTTTTGGAGTTTGTTTTACGTTATTAAACTATTCCATTATACCAGGTTTGATTCTCCTGCACCTGACTTCCCTGCCACCTACACACATGATATGACATTATCAGTAGTTATCAGGGCAGGAGGGGGATTATCAGTAGTTATCAGGGCAGGAGGGGGGTTATCAGGGCGAGAGGGGGGTTATCAGCAGTTATCAGTAGTTATCGGGGTGGGATGTGGGTTATCCGTCGTTATCAGGGTAGGAGGGGGGTTATCAGCAGTTATCAGTAGTTATCAGGGTGGGATGTGGGTTATCAGGGCAGGAGGGGGTTATCAGTAGTTACCGGTAGTTATCAGGTGGGAGGTGGGTTATCAGCAGTTATCAGGGCAGGAGGGGGGCTATCAGCAGTTATTAGTAGTTATCAGGTGGGAGGTGGATTATCAGTAGTTATCAGGGCAGGGGGGGGTTATCAGTAGTTATCAGGTGGGAGGTGGGTTATCAGTAGTTATCGGGGCAGGAGGGGGGTTATCAGTAGTTATCGGGGCAGGAGGGGGGTTATCAGGGCAGGAGGGAGGTTATCAGTAGTTATCATGGTAGGAAGGGGGTTATGAGCAGTTATCAAGTTATCAGTAGTTATCAGGGTGGGAGGTGGGTTATCAGTAGTTATCAGGGCAGGAGGGGGGTTATCAGTAGTTATCAGGACAGGAGGGGGGTTATCAGCAGTTATCAGGGTGGGAGGGGGGTTATTAGTAGTTATCAGTAGTTATCAGGGTGGGAGGTGGGTTATCAGTAGTTATCAGGGCAGGAGGGGGGTTATCAGTAGTTATCAGGACAGGAGGGGGGTTATCAGCAGTTATCAGGGTGGGAGGGGGGTTATTAGTAGTTATCAGTAGTTATCAGGGTGGGAGGTGGGTTATCAGCAGTTATCAGGGCAGGAGGGGGGTTATCAGCAGTTATCAGTAGTTATCAGGTGGGAGGTGGATTATCAGTAGTTATCAGGGCAGGAGGGGGGTTATCAGTAGTTATCAGTAGTTATCAGGTGGGAGGTGGGTTATCAGCAGTTATCAGGGCAGGAGGGGGGTTATCAGTAGTTATCAGTAGTTATCAGGTGGGAGGTGGGTTATCAGTAGTTATCGGGGAAGGGGGGGTTATCAGTAGTTATCGGGGAAGGGGGGGTTATCAGTAGTTATCGGGGCAGGAGGGGGGTTATCAGTAGTTATCGGGGCAGGAGGGGGGTTATCAGTAGTTATCGGGGCAGGAGGGGGGTTATCAGTAGTTATCGGGGCAGGAGGGGGGTTATCAGTAGTTATCGGGGCAGGAGGGGGGTTATCAGTAGTTATCATGGTAGGAAGGGGGTTATGAGCAGTTATCAAGTTTTCAGTAGTTATCAGGGTGGGAGGTGGGTTATCAGCAGTTATCAGGGCAGGAGGGGGGTTATCAGTAGTTATCAGGGCAGGAGGGGAGTTATCAGCAGTTATCAGTAGTTATCAGGGCGAGAGGGGGGTTATCAGCAGTTATCAGCTGTTATCAATAGTTATCAGGGTGGGAGGGGGGTTATCAGCAGTTATCAGTAGTTATCAGGATGGGAGGGAGTTTATCAGTAGTTATCAGTAGTTATCAGGGTGGGAGGTGAGTTTTCAGAGGTTTTCTATATCTGTTCTATTAATTATGTTTCAATAAACTCTCCACTCCCTCATCCTCGATGGCTGCTGTGTGTGTGGAGTGAAAACAGCACCTGAGGCACATTCCACACACACACTCACACCTTCACAAGCCAGCCCCAGCTCTGAGTGCACTTACCTGCAGTGCCACAAAGACAAGAGCTGTGTGTTGTCAAGGTGTGTCTGTATAAAACAGTACAAAGAAACAGCTGGAGGGCACCATTTTAACACAGTGAGTTGTTTCAACATCACATAAAGACAAACAGGTTTTAACACAGAGATCAGTTTCACTTACATACTTTGCCAATCTACAGATGTAGGGTCTTAATTTGAGCCAGTTTTCTACAGCAGGAAAATAATCCTGCAGCAACAGGAAATGTGAATTATTATGTGGATTATAATTCATTCACATTTTTGTAGGGGTTGATACATTTTTCATTAGGGCAAATCAAGTCTGGAATTTCAAAATACTTTAGAAGCCTTTTAAAAACTCAAATATACTACATACTGCTTTCAAATACCATTCACTTTATGGTATTTTGCTGTAAAAAAATGTGTCAATGTTTATATGACCCCCTTACAAACAGTCCCTTTTTACCATGTTTTTGCCTGCATACGCATTTTATATGTCCTGTGCGCATGCTGGCATGCCGGTGAGGAGTGGTAGTAGTGTTGTGCAGATGTGGGTAGGCCTCTATTTTAATAAATTCATTGAATATACACCATCAAATGTATTTTCAAAACAATATAATGGCATATATCGTATGAGTTGAATTATGTCATGTACAAATGACTGAAATCAATAGTTCCTTATTTTGTTAATGAATTTATTATTTTGTTCAAGACACACCTACCCCTATTACAGTCAACACACATATATTTTGTAGTAAGTGTCACGGCTAACTAGGTGTGTAGGTAGGAATCAGGTGCAGAGAGCAGAGAGTTCCAGGGGAAAAAATGCACTTTATTCTGCCCAAAGCACAGGGCGCAAACGCTGACCAACCCAAACACAGGGTAAACACGGTCCGGAGCACCGCTCCGTCCCATCGCTGCAACTCCCGTACGGACTTGGGAGAGGCGAAGGTCGAGAGCCATGCATTCTCCAAAACACGACCCACCAAGCCACACTGCCCGCCGCTTAACCCGGAAGCCAGCAGCGCCAATGTGTCGGAGGAAACACCATACACCTGGCGACCATGTCAGCGTGCATGTGCCCTGCCTGCCACAGGAGTCGCTAGAGCACGATGGGACAAGGACATCTAGGTTTTGCAAATCCTCCCTTAACCCGGACGACGCTGGGCCAATTGTGTGCCGCCTCATGGGTCTACCAGTCGCAACACAGACCGGTATCAAACCATGATCTGTAGTGACGCTGCTAGCACTGTGATGCAGTGCCTCAGACCACTGCGCCACTCGGTAACCATGCTTTTTATTTTTTTCTTGCTGTCACTCCGCTTTGTTGGGAGCAGCGGTAGGGTCTTACATCGAGAGTACCTTCATAGTTATCATCATCATGATACCGCCCTGATAACAGCTATCTATGTTTTCAAAAGCGTGTGAGTCTCGTGTTCATATTTCACAAACTCCGTAGGCTTTTGGAGTTGCCTATACAAGATGGAGCAAAATAATAGGCCTACACTTGATTTAGGCTACATTACAGCATTCTAAATGTTTCTGATCGCTGATAGATGAGCAACCGAATAGATGAGCTAAACCACCTCTACTTATTTGCCCAAGCAGAGAATTAACCAAATACACAGACGGAGATTCAGTGAAACAACATGACATTGATTGGTTAAGACCAGTCACAGGCTTTTGGTTGGGACTAGGCCTAGACTACTGAGCAACTGCAAGTGAAAAGCAAATTATCCACTTGTTAAGCTACATAACATGCTGACTAAATGTTCTGAAAGCGCTAATAAATGAGCCAACTAGACAAGATGATCATGAGCAGCACTTAGGGCTATTAACGGCACACGAGTCATGAAGGTCACGAGTCATGACAGCAGTCAAAGTCCACGTGACCAATTAGTCACGATAATTAGGCTTCTCCGGGCTCTGATGCTGCTAATGGTCATTAGTAGCCTACCAAACTTGCTAACTGCCTGGTACTCAGCACTCTACTGTCCCTCTAATTACTCTGGCATCAATCAATTAAATGTATTTATAAAGCCCTTTTTACACCAGGAGATGTCACAAAGTGCTATACAGAAACCCAGCCTAAAACCCCAAACAGCAAGCAATGCAGATGAGTTCATGGCCATTAAGGCCAGATTGTTCTTCAAGATGTTCAAACGTTCATAGATGACTAGCAGGGTCAAATAATAATCACAGTGGTTGTACAGGGTGCAACAGGTCAGTACCTCAAGAGTAAATGTCAGTTGGCTTTTCATAGCCGAGCATTCAGAGGTCGAGACAGCAGGTGAGGTAGAGAGCGAGAGAGTCGAAAACAGCAGGTCTGGGATAAGGTAGCAAGTCCAGTGAACACGCAGGGTGCAATAGCCACAGGCAGAACAGTCAAAACTGGAGCAGCAGCACGACCAGGTGGACTGGGGACAGCCAGGAGTCATCAGGCCAGGTAGTCCTGAAGCATGGTCCTAGGGCTCAGGTCCTCTGGTTAGGGGAGGGAGAGGGGGAGAGAGAATTAGAGAATTAGAGGGAGCATAATTAAATTCACACAGGACATCAGATAAGACAGGATAATTACACCAGATATAACAGACTGACCCTAGTCCCATAGACTATTGCAGCATAGATACTGGAGGCTGAGACAGGGACACTGTGGCCCTATCCGATGATACCCCCTAACAGAGTTTTGTTTGTGATTTTGCAAATAAGGGCCTTTTTATGTTTCAGGGTTAGATTTTTAAGATAAAATATGAATTTAGATAATTTTTTTCACATCCATTAAGTGGAGACAAAATAAACTTAAACTTTTCTTTTCAGCTTTCAATATGTTTTATTATTTTATGTTCTAAAGCATTTCACATCTGGATTTCACTGTTTTGCAGACTTTTGACCTTCTGCTATGTATTACACTTTGAGAATTTTATCATATTTAATGTACCTGTTTAAAAAAAGAGTCAAAAAATGGACTCATATATATATACATAAAAGTTCAAACGGAGAAGCTTTTGAATGTTTTTCTTTGCGTCAGACTGACTTATTTTTTTATATCTACTGTGGTTGCATTTTTTGAGAAGGCTGTGCCACTAAATTTATATAAGAACCATATATAATAATATATTTTATACTCACATATATTATACTCTGTCACATGAGTGTAAAAACATAGCACACTAGAGCGAACCATCACTAAGCGCGCACACTGCTTCTTGTACCCAGAGCTTAGCGATAGCTAGCGCTAATGTGCTGAGCTTTGTTTTTACACTCACATCGAGGAAAGCATTGCTGGAGTCCGGCATCATCTTCATGATTCTTCCCATTGTCCATCAATCCCTGGGTGCTTGATCATCCACGATCAAAATGATGTCTCCTTCCTCAAAGTTAATCTTCAGTCTGGACCAATTTTGGAACTCCTGTAGGAGAGGTAAATATTCACAGGTATATCTTGTCCAGAATAGATCAGTGATTGACTTTCTTGAATAAACAGATGATTAGGCGTCAAAGCTTCAAGGTCGTTGGGGTCATCCAATGTCTTGGTGATCGTTGATGATGGTTTCGATTTCACACAGGATGGTCTGAATACCCTAATCATCCAGCGTTTGTTGCCTTAGCACAGAGGCAAGTATTTTCCTCACAGTGCGGATCTGTCTTTCCCAAACACTGCTGTGGTGGGAAGCAGCAGGTGGGTTGAAAATACACTTGATTCCATTTTCATCATTATATCTTTTATCTTCTTCTGGTTCAGGTGTTCGATGGTTTCACGCAGCTCTCTCTCTGCTCCGACAAAATTTGTCCCATTGTCTGATCGCATGACAGTCCCCTGATCTCTTCTGCAAATGAAGTGACCCAGAGCATTGATACAGTAATCAACGTCTAGAGAGTGGGCAACTTCAATGTGAGCTGCTCTGATAATCAGACAGGTAGAAATCGCACCATAACATTTCACCAGGCTCCATCCTCTCTTGACCTCGAAGGGTCCGAAGAAATCCACTCCGACATTCGTGAAGGGGGCCTTGTCTAGTAACAAGGGGTCTTCTCATAGGTTTCTGCATTTTCTGCTCTCCAACTTTAGCATGAAGTCTTCTGCATACTGTGCCTTCTGATAGTATTCTTCTTACTGCATTGTTAGCTTGTGGAATCCAATACCTCTGCCGTAGCTTCGCGGGCTTGTGGTTCCGTCCACAGTGTCCAACTTCTCTGTGGATGTGCTGAAGAATGAAAGTAGCAATATTCAGTCATCCACCTAGTCTCAGTACTCTATCTTGTAGAATGGGAATGAACCTGTAGATGTGACTACTTCTCCTCACATGTTAGATGTATTTTCTTTGTAAACTTTTCATTACTATATAACAGGTCAAACCGAGAAGCTTTTGAATGTTTTTATTAGCCTCAGACTCACTGCTTTTTACATAGACTACCGTGGTTGCATTTTTTGAAAATGTATCACCGAGAGACTATATCTCAGTTAGCATTGTCTAGACACAGACAGTAGAGTATGCGTTAATACAGGGACAGACAAGGTGAGACCATGCAGTCAAATAGTGCTGACCTTGTGCTTTATCATAGACATCAGACTGAAACACTACAGAATAGCCACAGCATAGCATCAATATGTAATGTGTACATGCATGCACAGGGGTACCACCACAGAGACCACAGGCTAAATGATACTCCAGTTAGGTAGATATCTTTCTTGATCAATGAATACATTTCCCATAACTCTGAGGGGCTTTAGTATGGCAGCAGCAGATATTGGCATCCCTGAAAGGTTTTATGCCTCGTGGCATAAAGCTTTAGTCAAAATGGACTTTTCGTATCAGGTTAGGAGAACTTACGCAGCAGGTTAGGTGAATTAATGTAGCAGGTTAGGAGAATTAGGTTAAGGTTAGGGAAAGGGTTAGGGTTAGCTAAAATATTAAAAAAATTAACTTTTGATGTCAATTTGACAAAAGCTGTAGGTGTCCTGGAGGGCAGGCAGGGACCGAGAGACTGAAAAACAGCTTCTAGACATGACCCCTGAACGGGAGATGTGGGAACTGAAACGGTCCACCCACACAGACAGGGTGGTGAAGAAGGCGCAGCAGGGCCTCTTCAACCTCACCAAAAACACTCACAAACTTTTACAGATGCACAATCGAGAGCATCCTGTCGGGCTGTATCGCCGCCTGGTACAGCAACTGCTCCGCCCACAACCGTAAGGCTCTCAAGAGGGTAGTAACGCATCACCGGGGGCAAACTACCTGCCCTCCAGGACACCTACACCACCCGATGTCACAGGAAGACCAAAAAGATCATCAAGGACAACAACCACCTGAGCCACTGCCTGTTTACCACGCTATCATCCAGAAGGTGAGGTCAGTACAGGCGCATCAAAGCAGGGACCGAGAGACTGAAAAACAGCTTCTATCTCAAGGAAATCAGACTGTTAAACAGCCATCACTACTTGTTAGATATTACTGCATGGTCGGAACTAGAAGCACAAGCATTTCACTACACTCGCTTTAACATCTGCTAACCATGTCTATGTGACAACTAAAATTTGATTTGACTTGATTTGAGAGCAAGAGTAATGGCATTTTTTTTGTATACACTAACAGAGGCTAACTCCGTCATAGCTTGTTGGACAAAACCTATGGGGAAATCAACAGGTTTGTTGGAGGGTTTTTGGATAAACGTACGGTCTGTGGTAAACACAGGTTTAGGAGATCCTATATGTTTTGTTCTATGAGATATTCTCATCATCTAACATCACTTTTTGTGAATTTTTAAGCATTTATGTAATCAAAACAGTACTTTGTTGAAGCAATTACATCCTTGAGTCTTCTTGGGTATGATGCTACAAGCTTGGCACACCTGTATTTGGAGAGTTTCTCCCATTCTACTCTGCAGATTCCCTCAATATCTGTCAGATTGGATGGGGATTATTGCTGCACAGTTATCTTCAGGTGTCTCCAGAGATGTTTGATCGGGTTCAAGTCCGAGCTCTGGCTGGGCCACTCAAGGACATTGAGACTTGTCCCGAAGACACTTCTGCGTTGTCTTGGCTGTGTGCTTTGGGTCGTGGTCTGATTGGAAGGTGAAACTTCACCCCAGTCTGAGGTCCTAATCGCTCTGGAGCAGGTTTTCATCAAGGATCTCGCTGTACTCGCTGTACATTTTTTTATTAATTCTCAATTTTCCCATACTGCCAGCGCCAGTTCACTAGCTAGCTAACATTAGCTGAATGATGAGTATCGCCATTTAGCACAACAGCTAGCCAGCTACTCCACTGACTCTGGACATCTTACAGGCAGCCTCTTCATTCAAAAATGAATCCATTGTGATTTAATTATAATGTGGCATGCTACGCTAGTTATCTAGTTGTGCCATCTGGTTAGTATCAACAAGGGCTTACTACCAATTTTAGCTAGCTAGCAACAACATTAGCGCAGCATGCTAGTTAGCTAGTTAGCTTATGTTAGCTACAGCAGGCACAAGCCAAACAAGCTACTGCCACATTGTGGTCTGGAGTATTTAAACAAAGCAGATGGGACTAGAACTGTTCAATGTGATCAACAAAAAGTTAACTGCCAACACTCTGGGCTGAGCTGTGAAGTAACTATCAGCAGTCCGATTTCTCGGTGTATCTGACCCTTTGATTCACAGTAAGTCAACCAAACTAAAGCAGGATTCAGAGGTAACAGTTACTGTCCTTTAGGTCTCAAGGGTGATCTCTTCACACCACACAGGACTATGCTCGCTGCAAACAAGCCCCAAACACATCAGTGAGACCTACCCCCCCCCCCCCCCACCCCCCCCCCCCCCCCCACCCTCTGAGGGCTGAAGTAAGTAAGTAAGAGTGTGTGTGTGTGTGTGTGTGTTGTTTGTTTTGGGGGAATGTCCAGGTGTGCTCCTGCTGATCAATCCATCTAAGAACAGAGGACATGCAACAGGTAATCTGAATGAGGGAGAGCATGCAATATTCATTCCTCTACTGACAGATTCAGGTCATTGGTAGCTAGTGACTACAGATGTAGGATCTTAATTTGATCAGCCTGTTGCAGCAGGACTCGTGGTGTATTTGAGGTTTAAAAAGGCTTCTGAAGTTTGTAATGTTTAAAAAGGCTTCTGAAGCAAAAAAATGTATTCACATGTTCTGTTGCTGCAGGATTATTTTCATGCTGTAACAAACTGGTTCAAATTAAAATCCTACCTCTGTATGAGGGTGTGTTTGCATGTGTGTGCATGCATGATGTGTTCCTCATCCACATACTTGCTATATCCCCCCCCTACCCTTCTTAAATATATCACTATGACTTGTTTTTCCAGGCGTAAATCTTCTCTCAATCTCTAACCACACCCTGTAATAAACCCAGTCTCTTCTCTTAAGTAGTTTCCAGTAACTAGGGTTGCAAAAATCCAGTAACTTTCCCCAAATGTCCTGGTTTTCGAGAAAGGGCTACACCAGAAGTGAATTGCAAAATTACTGGATTTTTGTACCCTAACAGTAACTTACTTTCACTGAGTTGGTTTGGTTTAACAATGACAGTGCTCTCACTTCAAATGATCTTATTAAGTTATAATTCTCAGAGTAAAAACTGTAAGGACACTATGAAAGGTTAAACCACGTTTATCCTTCCCAGAGGATGAATACAGCTGCATTGGACGAAGACATGTTCACACAAGCACTGATATTTAACCCTTTCTCCTATATACCTTCCTCCTACAGATAACCATTCACTTCTGGTGTAGCCCTTCTAAACCTAAGCACTGATATTTAACCCTTTCTCCTATATACCTTCCTCCTACAGATAACCATTCACTTCTGGTGTAGCCCTTCTAAACCTAAGCACTGATATTTAACCCTTTCTCCTATATACCTTCCTCCTACAGATAACCATTCACTTCTGGTGTAGCCCTTCTAAACCTAAGCACTGATATTTAACCCTTTCTCCTATATACCTTCCTCCTACAGATAACCATTCACTTCTGGTGTAGCCCTTCTAAACCTAAGCACTGATATTTAACCCTTTCTCCTATATACCTTCCTCCTACAGATAACCATGAACTTCTGGTGTAGCCCTTCTAAACCTAAGCACTGATATTTAACCCTTTCTCCTATATACCTTCCTCCTACAGATAACCATGAACTTCTGGTGTAGCCCTTCTAAACCTAAGCACTGATATTTAACCCTTTCTCCTATATACCTTCCTCCTACAGATAACCATGAACTTCTGGTGTAGCCCTTCTAAACCTAAGCACTGATATTTAACCCTTTCTCCTATATACCTTCCTCCTACAGATAACCATTAACTTCTGGTGTAGCCCTTCTAAACCTAAGCACTCAATATTTCAATAGGATACCTGATAATTAACCTTATCCCAAGTTATACCTGATAATTAACCTTATCCCAAGTTTAGGAGTTAGTACCCAGAATCCATCAGTCCAATGACAACGCATGTGGCCTGTACACACCCTTTAGAGACAGGCTCTTTGCAGGCTAAATGTTATGGTCAACAGGCCAACCCCCCATGCTCTTAATGAACTGGACGTTCCCCTTGGCATGTGACTGTGCATGTGTGGGTGTTCTGACAGAAGGATGAGTGAATGTGTATCTGGCGACTGTCAGACACTCACACTTGCCTCAACCTGCCCACAGGTTCTGTACTCTCACAACATAGTCAGATCAAGGTGGTGTGTCCTCATTACGGTATGTTCTGACTGGAAAGGAGAGGTTATCCCATCTGCAGACACACCCTACCTACAGAGCTCTCACTCTTTCACTCACACTCACACATACACACACAGTACACATGTTTTTAATCAGTACCTGCCCACAGAAGTCCCCCAGAATGTCCAGTAACTACGACGACCAAGGATTCCATGGATCACCATGGAGACCAAGGGCAGTCTCAGGTAGATGTGATATCACAGGATGACTAACACACAGACTCAGACACACATTTCTACCATGCACCATATACACAACTGTACTGCGAATGTCTGATATATTTATTCATTATTTAACATTTGATGGGTGGAGAATTATCTTTCATTAGCGGTTTGAGATCATACAGACAGACGGGTAGACAGACAGACAGACATCCCCTCTAGTTGGGCATGTTAATCCTCAGGGGACAGTCACTCATAACGTTCCTATAATCTCCATTCTTCACACTCCGCCTACCGTGTGGGAGTGTGTGTGTTTGTGCATGTGTGCATACTGTATTTGTGTGTTACACCTAATCCCCCTTATCCTCATTTGGGAGAAAAGACCATATCTAGCATAGTCCTAAATGCACAGTAACATTGAGCTGCCTTTTGACGTATCATGGAACAGCGCAGTGAATATCTGTTCTACTTGTTCCTAATTCTGTAGATGGTGACCCCTCCACATAGTGGGGACTGTGCACCTTCTCCTGCCTAGAGCAGCTAGGTATGAGACAGGGAACATCCTCTCTTAATCCTCCCCCTGTCATATGGAGATAGACACATACCGTACATGGCCTGGCTCTGTCATATGGATCATATTGAGCTTAAGCATGCAGTATTCAGTATTTCATATGCAGTATTCCGTACTCAGTACACAGTAAGCAGTATGCACAGGGCTTGTGCGCAACTGTACATAGATTCCAGTGTGTGAAAAGAACATATGTTTACCCATACTACTGAGTGTGCAGGGGTCAGCGACGAGGTCAAAACACAGTTGGACCAAAAGGTTTTTGGAATGGACAAAAATCATGCTTCTACCCATAACATACTAAATAGACTGTCATCCTAGAGGAATTATTAGTGACCCACCTTGAGCAAACACTTCTTCACAGCATTGACAGACACACCCTAAAGATATTGTGAATCTAAAAATGTGTGTGTGTGACATTCCGTTGGTTTACAGCTCCCTGAGTCAGGGATGGAAAGGGACCAGAGACAACAGAGAAGAGAGCAGAGGAGCTGTTCCAACATGCAGAGAGAGACATTATTTCCCCGAGCGCAATCCAAAACCTCACCCTACCCCTCCCTAACCCTGTAGTTACTCCTCCCTCCCTCTCCCTCTCAAAACCTCACCCTACCCCTCCCTAACCCTGTAGTTACTCCTCCCTCTCCCTCCCAAAACCTCACCCTACCCCTCCCTAACCCTGTAGTTACTCCTCCCTCCCTCTCCCCCACAAAAGCTCACCCTACTCCTCCCTAACCCTGTAGTTACTCCTCCCTCTCCCTCCCAAAACCCCACCCTACCCCTGTAGTTACTCCTCCCTCTCCCTCCCAAAACCTCACCCTACCCCTCCCTAACCCTGTAGTTACTCCTCCCTCCCTCTCCCTCCCAAAACCTCACCCTACCCCTGTAGTTACACCTCCCTCTCCCTCCCAAAACCTCACCCTACCCCTGTAGTTACTCCTCCCTCTCCCTCCCAAAACCTCACCCTACCCCTCCCTAACCCTGTAGTTACTCCTCCCTCCCTCCCTCTCCCTACCAAAACCTCACCCTACCCCTGTAGTTACTCCTCCCTCTCCCTCCCCAAACCTCACCCTACCCCTCCCTACCCCTGTAGTTACCCCTCCCTCCCTCTCCCTCCCAAACCCTCACCCTACCCCTCCCTAACCCTGTAGTTACTCCTCCCTCTCCCTCCCAAAACCTCACCCTACCCCTCCCTAACCCTGTAGTTACTCCTCCCTCTCAAAACCTCACCCTACCCCTCCCTACCCTGTAGTTACTCCTCCCTCTCCCTCCCAAATCCTCACCCTACCCCTCCCTACCCTGTAGTTACCCCTCCCTCCCTCTCCCTCCCAAAACCTCCCCCTACCCCCCCCCCTACTTTGTAGTTACTCCTCCCTCTCCCTCCCAAAACCTCACCCTACCCCTCCCTACCCTGTAGTTACTCCTCCCTCTCCCTCCCAAAACCTCACCCTACCCCTCCCTACCCTGTAGTTACTCCTCCCTCTCCCTCCCAAAACCTCACCCTACCCCTCCCTACCCTGTAGTTACCCCTCCCTCCCAAAACCTCACCCTACCCCTCCCTAACCTTGTAGTTACTCCTCCCTCTCCCTCCCAAAACCTCACCCTACCCCCCCTACCCTGTAGTTACCCCTCCCTCCCTCTCCCTCCCAAAACCTCACCCTACCCCTCCCTAACCTTACCTTATTGTTTTTCCTCCCTCTATTTCCCAATCCTCACCCTACCCCTCCCTACCCTGTAGTTACTCCTCCCTCTCCCTCCCAAAACCTCACCCTACCCCTCCCTACCCTGTAGTTACCCCTCCCTCCCAAAACCTCACCCTACCCCTCCCTAACCTTGTAGTTACTCCTCCCTCTCCCTCCCAAAACCTCACCCTACCCCCCCTACCCTGTAGTTACCCCTCCCTCCCAAAACCTCACCCTACCCCTCCCTAACCTTGTAGTTACTCCTCCCTCTCCCTCCCAAAACCTCACCCTACCACTCCCTACCCCCTGTAGTTACTCCTCCCTCCCAAAACCTCACCCTACCCCTCCCTGCCCTGCAGTTACCCCTCCCTCCCTCTCCCTCCCAAAACCTCACCCTACCCCCCCTACTTATTGCACAACGTGTTGTGTTACAGGCTGAATTCAAAATAAAATACACAAAATACACAAAATAACACATCCTAGATCTGAATGAATGAAATATTCTTATTAAATACTTTTTTCTTTACATAGTTAAATGTGCTGACAACAAAATCACACAAAAATGATCAATGGAAATCAAATTTATCAACCCATGGAGGTCTGGATTTGGAGTCACACTCAAAATTAAAATGGAAAACCACACTACAGGCTGATCCAACTTTGATGTAATGTCCTTAAAACTAGTCAAAATGAGGCTCAGTAGTGTGTGTGGCCTCACGTGCCTGTATGACCTCCCTACAACGCCTGGGCATGCTCCTGATGAGGTGGCGGATGGTCTCCTGAGGGATCTCCTCCCAGACCTGGACTAAAGCATCCGCCAACTCCTGGACAGTCTGTGGTGCAACGTGGCGTTGGTGGATGGAACGAGACATGATGTCCCAGATGTGCTCAATTGGATTCAGGTCTGGGGAACGGGCGGGCCAGTCCATAGCATCAATGCCTTCCTCTTGCAGGAACTGCTGACACACTCCAGCCACATGAGGTCTAGCATTGTCTTGCATTATGAGGAACCCAGGGCCAACCGCACCAGCATATAGTCTCACAAGGGGTCTGAGTATCTCATCTCGGTACCTAATGGCAGTCAGGCTACCTCTGGTGAGCACATGGAGTGCTGTGCGGCCCCACAAAGAAATGCCACCCCACACCATGACTGACCCACCGTCAAACCGGTCATGCTGGAGGATGTTGCAGGCAGCAGAACGTTCTCCACGGCGTCTCCAGACTCTGTCACGTCTGTCACATGTGCTCAGTGTGAACCTGCTTTCATCTGTGAAGAGCACAGAGCGCCAGTGGCGAATTTGCCAATCTTGGTGTTCTCTGGCAAATGCCAAACGTCCTGCACGGTGTTGGGCTGTAAGCACAACCCCCACCTGTGGACGTCGGGCCCTCATACCACCCTCACGGAGTCTGTTTCTGACCGTTTGAGCAGACACATGCACATTTGTGGCCTGCTGGAGGTCATTTTGCAGGGCTCTGGCAGTGCTCCTCCTGCTCCTCCTTGCACAAAGGTGGAGGTAGCGGTCCTGCTGCTGGGTTGTTGCCCTCCTACAGCCTCCTCCACGTCTCCTGATGTACTGGCCTGTCTCTTGGTAGCGCCTCCATGCTCTGAACACTACGCTGACAGACACAGCAAACCTTCTTGCCACAGCTCGCATTGATTTTCCATCCTGGATGAGCTGCACTTCCTGAGCCACTTGTGTGGGTTGTAGACTCAATCTCATGCTACCACTAGAGTGAAAGCACCGCCAGCATTCAAAAGTGACCAAAACATCAGCCAGGAAGCATAGGAACTGAGAAGTGGTCTGTGGTTATCACCTGCAGAACCACTCCTTTATTGGGGGTGTCTTGCTAATTGCATATAATTTCCACCTGTTGTCTATTCCATTTGCACAACAGCATGTGAAATGTATTGTCAATCAGTGTTGCTTCCTAAGTGGACACTTTGATTTCACAGAAGTGTGATTGACTTGGAGTTCCATTGTGTTGTTTAAGTGTTGCCTTTATTTTTTTGAGCAGTGCATTGTTGGGGGGGACATGTTTTTAGACATTTGTGCAAATGTATTAAAAATGAAATGCAGAAATGTCTCATTTACATACATATTCACACGTACATATTCACATGTTAGAAATAAAATGTTGATTTGGTTTTAATTTGCCTTATTTGCCTTCTGTTTTATCTAACTATACCAAACGTAACATATCATACTAATTTGAGTGTACCAGATTTATTAAGTCACCTTCTGTTTTATCTAACTATACCAAACGTAACATATCATACTCATTTGAGTGTACCAGATTTATTAAGTCACCTTCTGTTTTATCTAACTATACCAAACGTAACATATCATACTCATTTGAGTGTACCAGATTTATTAAGTCACCTTCTGTTTTATCTAACTATACCAAACGTAACATATCATACTCATTTGAGTGTACCAGATTTATTAAGTCACCTTCTGTTTTATCTAACTATACCAAACGTAACATATCATACTCATTTGAGTGTACCAGATTTATTAAGTCACCTTCTGTTTTATCTAACTATACCAAACGTAACATATCATACTCATTTGAGTGTACCAGATTTACGTTTAAAAAGTTACATCAAGTCTATGAGACCAGGTTGATTGCCCAGAAAATATAATAAGTATGAAAAGAATGTCTTGCTATGGTACAGCGGTTCAGGAAGTTTGTTCTAAACTGTTTCAACGAGCATTGCATCAGCTGACACAGTTGGATTAAAGCTTCTTTTGAGACAGGCAATGCTGAAACATCAGCAACATCTGATATGTATTCATATTATCTACTCAATCATCCACTTCACTCCTTCTTTGTGCATCCTGTCTTTTCAGCAGAAGGGAATTATGCTTCTCCTTAGCAAGGTGTCGCCTAGATAAATCTGATCATCTGTTCTATAAATCACCTGATATACAGTTAACTGAGCATCACCAAATCAATCAGTGAAATGCATTTACATCAGTAGTTGTTGCAAAGTGCTTATACAGAAACCGAGCCTAAAACCCCAGAGAGCAAACAATGCAGATGAAGAAGCATGGATCCCTACGATATTGAGATGAGTGAATCTGCACAGAGAGGACAAACGAGCAATATATCTACTTCCTTTGATCCTGCCATTCCCACAGGAATAACACACCCTCGTGACTGGCACACTGGCACTAGGAACAAACACACCCAGGGGGAAAGGAGTTTCTCTCAAATGCTTAAGTCTGGCTACAATAGCCTCAAAGTGGAGTTATTTTACACAACACTGTACTATAGGGATAATATAAACATACTGTATGGATTGTCTATACCAGGTCAAAGCAAAACTTTCACATCACACCCAGCCAGCTCTTCTTTGATTAAATATTGGATAGGTAATTCATTTTAAAAAATACTTCATTATCAAATACATACAAACAGATGAAGAATGCACCAACTGCCTCTTACCTATTCCAGGAATTTGCCCTGCCAAAGATTCTTGGTGTTTCTTGATAACTGTAAACCTTGATTTGAAATGTCATTTTATGATTCATGATTTTATTCAGATCCCATTAGCTGTTGAAGAAGCAGCAGCTACTCTTCCTGGGGTCCACACAAAACATGAAATAATACTGAACACCAAAAGACAAGAACAGCAACACAAATTTAAAAACGAAGAACACTACGACTACAGAACAATACAGCTAAAGTATCTAACATTTCATAATTAGACATTTCCATTGAGGCATCAGTGTGGCTTACATTACTTTGACAATGTAATAGCAGTAAATGTTATGTTTGCGTTTATCTTCCTCCTAAACAACACACTGTGGCGACAGCCAGAGCTGGGTTTGAACCAGTGACCCTGCGGAAATATAGCTAGTGCACTACCACAAGTGCCATAACGCTCCTGACATGTTGGTAAAGGGCCTTGGCTTTTATGCATACAGGGATACTGTTATTACTAAGGCTACACGCTGTACATAAAGAGCCGTGCAAGGCCATCTAGTGGCCATGTGGTTATCAAGTACAGTAAAAATGTCCCCCATGACTCAACACTAATGTGAAGTAAAGGAAATGGAGGGGTCCATATTGATAGTCTTCATATGGACAGGTGATGATATATTAATGGTGCGCTTTCAACTAGCCTGTGTTTTCAGATAAAGGCAGAGGAAGGAGAGGAAGCAACTTCAGACTATTGAGACACAGCCTAGCCTATACCCCACTTGCAGCTGCTGCTGTGGTCTCAAGATCATGATTTATATTTACAGTGGAGTCAGAGGTAAGCCTTAATGCGTGGTGGGCACACATAGACAGTGTAAATATACCCTCAGTCACCCTTAATGGTTGTTTTGCTCGCCTGTGTGGGTGAGCACTGGCGCCGTTGGTAATTATGAAGTGTGTAAGGTGGAGTAGACTATTGGTATGTTGTCTGCCGGGTTGTAGCAACATCACACAAAGACCCCCAGATGGCGCCATAACCTCTCGCTGATCCGAAGGTGAGTGCGAGTTGAGCGTACTGAGGGCGAAACAAATATCCAAAAGCTTACAAAAAAGCTGAAAAAAAAGTGAAAAAGTTATAACAAAACAAAAAAACTACAAAATATATAAAACCTTTGTCATAATAACAGATTGTATAATAAGGGTATTGAATCCTGATAACATGAATTGGTATTAAGGTATACAAGGTGTCACAGTCAAGGGGATTTTTCTTTGGCTTCTTGCCCACCCATCAGTCTCCTGGTTCACGTCAGACCAGACCGTCTCATCCTGAAGAGCAGACACCTGAAGCTTCAGTCATTCCATGGCTTGAATAGGAGATGACACCACTCCAACATATCTAGGCTATAGAGTAGAAACAGATAAACGGTAAACTCTCATGATAACAGTGGGCTATTTGATCATAATTTGCCACGTGTAGGCAATCATTGGAGACTTAGACAGTGGACAATTACCTTGGAGAACTACTTTTAGAATAGAATGGAATAGAAATATTATCCTAAAAGACTTAATTTCGGCAGTTGTTTGCAGGTCTGCATAGCGTTATGGTGCCATAACTGGAGTTTTACAGACTGCTGACACAGCTATGCAATCAACTCAGACTACCTCGATTCACTACACCATGCACGACTCAAAGGAATCTCAAATCTTACCCATTTCAAGGGCTACAGGATGCAACTTCTTCCCTAACCAACCAACCGGACACTGTTCGGATCCACCGCATGGCCAGCTGAAGTTTGACTCTCATTCTTTGCTGGAATATAATGGGAATAACGGTCTCTACAGTTCCGGGATGTATGAGTTTGGGTTCCCCACCTCTTACGGTTGTTACGGATCTTATATGGGCTCTTCACCTCTCACCACGGACACAGGTGGGCAACATTATCACAGTATTTCACTATTTGTTGATTTGAATGTGGCTGTGCCCTTGATTGAATGCCACTATTTGTCTGCTCCTAAGTGTGGACCGAGGTAAAAGTAGTTTGATATTGGATATTTGGTGGAAATTGTGTTTTATTTCATCAATAGCTATTGAACCAAGCGTGCCATGACTATGAAAATGTTATATTCTGAATCAGAGAAGGATAAACAAAAATCCACGGCTCTATACAAATAAAAAGTGGATTTTTCTCCATCCTCCCCTGATTCAGAATATATCCTTTTCATAGTCATGGCAGGCTTTGTTTAAGAGCTATTGAAGACCCCCCCCCCAAAAAAAATGTTTTATAATAATTTGGACAAAATAAAAAGCGGTGGATTTTTGTCCATCCTACCTGATGAAGAATACACTGAGTGTACAAAACATTAAGAACACCTGCTCTTTCCATGACATAGACTATAATCCCTTATTGATGTCACTTGTTAAATCCACTTTAATCAGTGTAGATGAAGGGGAAGAGACAGGTTGAAGAAGGATTTTTAAGCCTTGAGATAATGGAGACATGGATTGTGTGCATGTGCCATTCAGAGGGTGAATGGGCAAGACAAAATATTTAAGTGCCTTTGAACAGGGTATGGTAGTAGGTGCTAGGCTCACCGGTTTGAGTGTGTCAGGAACTGCAACGCTGCTGGGTTTTTCAAGCGCAACAGTTTCCTGTGTGTATCAAGAATGATCCACCACCCAAAGGACATCCAGCCAACTTGACTCAAGTGTGGGAAGCATTGGAGTCAACATGGGCCAGCATCCCTATGGAACACTTTCTACACTTTGTAGTCCATGCCCTAATGAATTGAGGCTGGTCTGAAGGCAAAAGAGAGTGCCACACAATTTTAGTGATGGCATGCTTTGTGTAAGAGCCATTGAAGAATGAAAGCCCCCCCCCCCCCCCCCCCCAAAAAAATCACCATGGCATGCTTGGTCCAATAGCTATTGATGAGAGAAAACAGAATATCCACAGAATATTCAATATAAAACTAATTTTATCTTGGTTAAATGTGTATGTATCAATTGTATGCAAATCCAAATGTGTACGCAAACGTGTAATACTCTCCTTTTATAACTAACCCATAATTTGGTCATTACTGTACTTTTCAGAAATATTGTGTTGGCTCTTTATGCCAGGTTTTGTTTTAATCATATTACAGGATACATTGTGTTAATCAATGATAGTACTACTATTAATGGTCATACACATTTTCTCAGAGAAAGAGAAGGAGCCAGAAGTCCGAATGGTAAAGGGAAAACAAAAGAAAGTCCGGAAGCCCAGAACCATCTACTCCAGCCTGCAGCTGTGCGCGCTCCAGTGCAGGTTCCGAACGAGGCAGTATCTGGCGCTACCTGAGCGTGCGGAGCTGGCCGCTTCACTGGGACTCACACAGACACAGGTGCACCATGTTCATTTTCTGACCATGATGGACTTCAATGATAATCATTTATGATTTCAAATATTATTATTTTCATTATATGCTAAATGTATTTCATATGTACAGTAAGTGCATTGTATTGTATACAAGTGCACTACGCTTTCTGCCAAGAGGTCTGGAGTAGTAAGGCACTTGTCTGGAGGTAGCAGTGTGCTTGTACGACTGGAATTTCAAACACCATCTATACTTCCTCTCCCAGGTGAAGATCTGGTTCCAGAACCGTCGCTCAAAGTTGAAGAAGCTATGTAGAAACGGCCAGATGCCACTGGAACAGCCGGAGACCCCGTGTGACTCCCCTAGGTCCAGCAGCTCTCCTCAGGCTACAACGGTGCACTGGGCCCCCCATGGTATTACCGAGACAGGAGGCTCAAGCAATGAGCAGAACTGTATCCCTCCAAGCAACCCATCCTTTTACAGTAACTACTCTTGGTACTCAGCAACAGACTCTGTGGCACTCTCCCAGCAGAGTCCAGTACTATATCAGCCACAGAATCCTTCAGTTGATGTGGGTTCAATTTATTGATATATAGGACTAAAGATAATGAAAACCTGCTAATGGGAAAATCTGTGTGTGGACTCTGCTTTCACCTGGCAGGAATATGAGCAATTTTTATTTAGCAGATAAACAGTTTATGACCAGTTTATTTCAACAAATTCCTGTATGTTTGAGAATAACATTGATATTGAATATTGTGTAATAAATGTGCCATATTGTACGTATGACAAGAATGTGGCCTAAGGAACTTAAAAGGCATCGCTTCAATAGAATTAGTGGAAATACCTAAAGCACGGTATCTAATTGGTCTAGAGGAAAAACTAAATAAATTACTAACAATGTAGAGCTGGAGGTTGATGTGATCAGAGACTATTAGTAGGGCTGAATACGTCACACATGCAGCCAAACAACGCAGCATCAATAACATCATGACATAATCAGTCCAGCGAACGTATGATACTCTGCAAACCTTGCAGTCCTAACAACGTTAACACAAGATAATCTTATGATGCCGTCAATCAGAAAATAATGTGCTCCCCAGATTAGAATTCATTTGATTTCCTGAAACATAAAGTCAAATGTGTTAAAGTAACATTGCAATGACCACATAGTTTGCTAATATTTTGTCAGACAAAAAAAGTGAAAGGTAAAATATGATATGCTAATGACTCAAAGATAGACACTGTTTCTAATTAAATGTGAACTAAAGCTTTATTTAAATAATAAAACGTATTTTCTACACAGGTCATCTAAAATAATGCACTAGTGCAGTCTCATTTGAGTCAATATCAATGCCCAGTTTTTCTAGTCTCTCTGTGGTGCTAACCCTGGGTCAATTTGGTGTTTTACCTCTTCATAGATGTTGATGTGACTGGGGTGTGAACAGCTGATCTGAAAAGAGTGATTAGACTCATATTGGCGATGGCTCATCCTCCTCGGGTAGTTTGGTGAGAATATCCACACCGTCAGAGGTGATGACTACTGTGTGTTCAAACTGGGCTGACCTGAACACACACACACATACAGGTTAATCCGGGGTATCAGTGACACTTTGGGCTATAACCCTTTATGTCAGTCGTATGTAGGCTGTAAGTGACCTACCTCTTGTCGTCTGCAGACACTGCTGTCCACTTGTCCTTCAGGATTCTGAACTCTGATGATCCTTCCATCAATATGGGCTCTGCATACACAGATTTAACATTAAAGGGATACTTCGGGATTTTGGCACAATGACTGGAAGTCTATGGGTATCTGCTAGCATGCTAGTAGACTTCCAGTCATTGCGCGAACACTAGTTAGCATTGGCTCTACCTCCAACTTCCTTCATACTGGATGTAGAGACATACAAACTATGTAGGTAGGTAGTGGTTAAAGTGTTGGATTTGTAACCGAAAGGTTGCAAGATCGAATCCCCGAGCTGACAAGGTCAAATCTGTCTTTCTGCCCCTGAACAAGGAAGTTAACCACTGTTCCTAGGCCGTCATTGAAAATAAGAATTTGTTCTTAACTGACTTGCCTAGTTAAATAGATAAAAGGTGAAATAAGGAAAAATCCTGAAGTATCCCTTTAACACACCTGCAGCTAGATATTCATCATAAGATGCTAAATTCATCATACTGGCTTTATGTCTGTATTTTTAAAGTTGTATATCTTGAAAGTTGACTGCTGCTAAACATTTTGGGACTATATCAACATTGGACTAATGAAACAAATACTAAAAGATAGTTTTAGGGTGGAGTTTTCCTTTAACATACACTGACAGACATTGGACATGTAACTGACCTATAGTGAAGGCCATCCCTTCATCCATGGTCATATCATTGGCATTAGCTGTCAGATAAATGAGAAAGTGATATTTAGGTCAAAATACTGTAGGTAGGGTTGCAAAATTCCTGGAACTTTCAATAAATTCCCCAGTTTTGCAGAAATCCGGGTTGGAGTCTAGATTTCCTGCTTATTCCTTCAACTGGGATTTCAGGAAAACCAGAGAGTTTATTAAAGGTTCCTGTAATTTTTCAACCCTAACTCTAGGTAATGGTGAATGAGTGGACCATCTAAAACTGTAGGATTGCTGTGAGATACCAACTCTTACCATGGTGCCAGATCTCAGGATGGCAATGGAAGTAGGAGCCTATGCCATGCCCAATGAAGTAGGGACACACATGGAAACCATTGGAATGGGCTATTTCACTGTAGAAGGAAGAGAGGGCCAGTAGATTATACAAAACAACAAAGGGGTTGTGTGTGTGTGTGTGTGTGTGTGTGTGTGTGTGTGTGTGTGTGTGTGTGTACCTGATAGTGTTACCTATAACACACAGTGGAGCCCCAGGTTTACAGGCAGCAATGGCCTCATCTCTACACTTCCTGGCTGTCTTCACTAGCTTTCGCCCCACCTCGTCCACACAGCCAATCAGGAACGTCTCTGAAGTGTCACCATGGTAACCCTCCAGATAGACCTGATGAAGGGGTTGGGGTGGTAAGGAATGTGGAACAGTGGATCGTGCCCGTGTGTGTATGTGAAGGGGGGTAAAACTCACAGTCACATCAACGTTGATAATGTCGCCATCTTGCAGTTGTCGGGTGTCAGGTATGCCATGGCAGACCACATTATTGACAGAGGTGCAGACTGATTTGGGGAACCCCCCATATCTCAGGGGAGAGGGGTACGCGTTGTGACGAATCGTCTCCTGGTGGACAATAAAATCTATCTCGTCTGTCATCATGCCAATCTGGGGGTCAGAGGTTAAAGCTATGACGTTATTAATTTGGAATGTCAGCAAACAGACAGACACACTCTCTTACTCTCTATAACACACACACACCTTGAGACTGCGTCCGGCCAGCAGCAGTATATGTCTGGCTAGCTGGCAGGCTCTGGTCAGGCCCTGGATCTGCTCCTGGTCTTTGATCTCTATGTAGTCTGGCCAGTCTGGTACCTGACCACTGTTCACATAGTCAGGCCTCAGGATATGCTACAGACAGACAGAGAAAGAATGAGACAGAAAGGGAGAGCGAGGGAGGAAGAGAGAAAAGGAGGGGGAAGAGTGAGATGGGGAAGGGGGGGAGAGGACAGTCATTTTATTGCATCACAAGTTTGAGAGCATCAAAACTGATATCCTGGGTAAATATCCTGGGTAAATTGTGATTGACTGACTGATCTACAAATCATATTGAGTAGTTATTCATGATGCAAAGTGATTTGTAGATCAGTCAGTCTCGACTCGCTATTCAAGTCAGCTGCAATGTTGAACGCGCCCAATGTTTGAGGTAAGTGATCCATTGTAACTTGGGCAGTGACTGGCAGAGCGAGATATGTGATGCATTGTGGGATATTGAGTACATACTGTACCTACCTTGGGCACTGAGTAGGCTGGTCTGACGACAGCCGGTCTGACTACACTGCGAGAGCTCTTCCACTTCCTCCAGAAGAACTGTCGGTGCTGCTGGGATTGGACACCCCAGGGTGAGCCACACCCCCACAGACCATACACCCTCTGGAGGAAACCCCCCAATCCTGGAAAGAGACAGACACACATACAGATAAATCAGACTGAAAAGGAAACGAAACACCTAGATTGCCATTATGAAAATTGCTAAACAGTATCACTTTTTTACTTTAAACACACTCACAAAAACAGCTCTCCTCTAGTACATGATCACCTAATAGTACTGCTTGTGGGTCTTTGTGGAGTATTTCAGTGGTACACTCCCACCAATTACAGAGCGAAGATAATATTATTAGCCAATAAGGTTTAATGTAGTCAAAATATAACTATGACACGCCAGACATCTATATGACTCTGGACTACAGACAGCCATTCCATTATAGACTCTCTGAGAGGGTTCTAATAGAAAGTAATATCTTTAAATATTAGCTCATCCACTCATGGTCTGCCGGCTGCTTAACTAATTGATCAGTCACGTGAAAGTCAAGTGACTTTGACACTGATTGATTTGACTCAATATGACATGTAAAGGCCTATATTAATCAACTCAAAGCAAATTGAGACAACATTTGCAAATGTCAGCTCTGCCCAGGAACTGATCTAAGGATAGTACATCTGGTTTCCACCCTAATGGCAAAGGTTAGGGTACTAATCCTAGAGCTTTCGTCAAGGGCTACTTCTGCAAGGTGCAGACACGACAGGCGCCCCACGTTTGTTTGCATCCGCCAAAGACAGCACCCACCTGACAGGCCGTCAAGCCTGCCAATCCCATAGGTCTAAAGTATATCCAAATGAGACATGTAGTTTTATTTAAATTACACAACTGTCAATATAGATTACAGCTGACAACCTCACGTTATGAAACAAGCGTCCTCTGATCAGTAATTCTCAGAGGTTGTCATCTATTTATTTGAAGTTCTATTAGAAGCATTGTTTTTATATCGCTCATTCGCCATCTTCGGATCAACATAGGTTGATGGTTATCTGATTATTGACTTATTCGCGAATTCTTACCTGCTCTTGATAGAAGTTTAACACCACTGGGCGCCGCCATATTGTTTGTAGTGGAGGATCAAATTACTTTACGTCATGGATTGGATTTGCATAGATTCACTCAGGGCCATAAAATGATGTTGAAGACAAGCAAACACACACACACACATATATATTTTTTCTTTGGGAACTGCCATTTTTCCAGTCCATCTCCCAGTCGAATGTACTGACCAATCAAATACTGAATGTCTTTGAGAGAAATACGATCTATTCCTTCTTCTTCGAGGAGGTTTAATGGCGGTTGGCATCCAACAAAATGTTGCATTACCGCCACCTACTGGACTGGAGTAAAATTCCCTTATACCTTGCTTAAATTTTACAAATACCCTACCATCTAATACTATACTCACAAAAAAAAAAGGATGGGGCACCACCACTTAACACACCCTGTAACTTGTCAAGCCTCAGGCTCCAAGAAATTCACCACACCTACCACCTCCGATACTTCGCCCTCATTCACTTCCATTTCTCCTCCTGTCTTAAACTCACTCTGCTTACACTTTCTACCATTCTTCTTTAACAAACCATCTCCCTTTTTTCCACCATTTTTAACCAACCAGCTCACCGTCTTCCTCCCTCTCTCTCTTAGACCTCTCTTTTTTCCTCCACTCCTCCGTATTCCAAGTATAAGTCTCCTTACAATAATACTGCATTTCTCTTGTTCTTGCCTTGTCAAGGGACGCTATTTAACCAGCTGTCACAATCTCTGTACAATCAGCACAAACCCCTCGGGATGTAGCGCTCAACAGTGCATCCCACTTGTAAATCTAAATCTTGTAAATCTATTTCAGCTTTTCTTTTTTCATTTTTTTTTTACCCCTTTTTCTCCCCAATTTCGTAGTATCCAATTGTGTAGTAGCTACTATCTTGTCTCATCGCTACAACTCCCGTACGGGCACGGGAGAGACGAAGGTTGAAAGTCATGCGTCCTCCGATACACAACCAACCAAGCCGCTGCTTCTTCTTCTTCTTCTTTAACACAGCGCACATCCAACCCGGAAGCCAGCCGCACCAATGCGCCGGAGGAAACACCGTGCACCTGGCCACCTTGGCTAGCGTACACTGCGCCCAGCCCGCCACAGGAGTCGCTGGTGCGCGATGAGACAAGGACACCCCTACCGACCAAGCCCTCCCTAACCCGGGCGACGCTAGGCCAATTGTGCGTCGCCCCACGGACCTCCCGTCGCGGCCGGTTAAGACAGAGCCTGGGCGCGAACCCAGGACTCTGATGGCACAGCTGGCGCTGCAGTACAGCGCCCTTAACCACTGCGCCACCCTGCCTGCTCATCAGCTTTTTATAGAGTGCACGTTCCTTCGCTTACGGCCATACCAGCCTGAATACGCCCAATCTCGTCCGTTGTCAGAAGCAAGGTCAGGCCTGGTAAATACTTGGATTGGAGACTGTCTGGGAATTCCAGGTGCTGCAAGGTTTTTGTCCAGTAGGGTGTACTGGTCTCTGGTATTATAAAGGAGCAACTGGGCAAACAAATCAAAATGTATTTTATATTTCATATTCTTCAAAGTAGCCACCCTTTGCCTTGATGACAGCTTTGCACAATCTTAGATTTCTCTCAACCAGCTTCATGAGGAAGCTCCTGGAATGCATTTCAGTTAACAGGTGTGCCTTCTTAAAATAATTTATGAACTTCTTAATCCGTTTGAGTCAATCAGTTGTGTTGTGATAAGGTAGGGGTGGTATACAGAAGATAGCCCTATTTGGTAAAAGATCAAGTCCATTTTATGGCAAGAACAGCTCAAATAGGCAAAGAGAAAACGACAGTTCATCATTACTTTAAGACATAAAAGTCAGTCAATACGGAACATTTCAAGAACTTTTACATTTTCTTCAAGTGCAGTCGCAAAAACCATCAAGTGCTGTGATGAAACTGGCTCTCATAAGGACCGCCACAGGAAAGGAAGGCCCAGAGTTACCTCTGCTGCAGGATAAGTTCAGGATAAGTTCATTAGAGTTAACTCCACCTCAGATTGCAGCCCAAATAAATGCTTCTCAGAGTTCAAGTAACTGACACATCTCATCATCAACTGTTCAGCGGATATTGTGTGAATCAGGCCTTCATGGTCTAATTGCTGCAAAGAAACCACTACTAAAGGACACCAATAATAAGAAGAGACTGGCTTGGGCCAAGAAACATGAACAATGGACATTAGGCCGTTGGAAATCTGTCCTTTGGTCTGATGAGTCCAATTTTGAGTTTTTTCTTTCCAACAGCAGCGGTCTTTGTGAGATGCAGAGTAGGTGAACGATGGTCTCCGCATGTATGGTTCCCACCGTGAAGCATGGAAGAGGAGGTGTGATGGTGCGTTGCTGGTGACACTGTCTGTGATTTATTTAGAATTCAAGGCACACTTAACCAGCATGGCTCCACAGCATTCTGCATCAATATGCCATCCCATCTGGTTTGCGCTTAGTGGGACTATTATTTGTTCAACAGGACAGTGGCCCAACACACCACCAGGCTGTGTAAGGGCTATTTGCCCAAAAAGGAGAGGGATGGAGTACTGCATCAGATGACCTGGTCTCCACAATCACCCGACCTCAACCCAATTGAGATGGTTTGGAATGAGTTGGACCACAAACTGAGGGAAAAGCAGCCAACAAGTGCTCAGCATATGTGGGAACTCCTTCAAGACTGTTGGAAAAGCATTTCAGGTGAAGCTGGTTGAGAGAATGTCATGACTGTGCAAAGCTGTCATCAAGGCAAAGGGGGGCTACTTTGAAGGATCTCAAATATAAAGTATTAGATTATAACAGAACATGGCCAAGATGTTCAAATGTTCATAAATGACCAGCATGGTCAAACAATAATAATCACAGTAGTTGTCGAGGGTGCAGCAAGTCAGCACCTCAGGAGTAAAGGTCAGTTGGCTTTTCATAGCCGATCATTAAGAGTATGTCTACCGCTCCTGCTGTCTCTAGAGAGTTGAAAACAGCAGGTCTGGGACAGGTAGTTCCAGAGTTCCATAGCCGCAGGCAGAACAGTTGAAACTTGAGCAGCAGCAAGGCTTGGTGGACTGGGGACAGCAAGGAGTCATCATGCCAGATAGTCCTGAGGCATGGTCATAGGGCTCAGGTCCTCCGAGAGAGAGAGAGAAAGAGAGAAAAGAGAATTAGAGAGAGCATACTTAAATTCACAAAGGACACCAGATAAGACAGGAGAAGTACTCCAGATATAACAAACTGACCCTAGCTCCCCGACATATAAACTACTGCAGCATAAATACTGGAGGCTGAGACAGGAGGGGTCAGTAGACACTGTGGCCCTATCCGATGATACCCCCGGACAGGGCCAAACAGGAAGGATATAACCCCACCCACTTTGCCAAAGCACAGCCCCCACACCACTAGAGGGATATCTTCAACCACCAACTTACCATCCTGAGATGGTAAGGCTGAGTATAGCCCACAAAGATCTCCGCCACGGCACAACCCAAGGGGGGGGGGGGGCAACCCAGACAGGAAGATCACGTCAGTGACTCAACCCACTCAAGTGACGCACCCCTCCTAGGGATGGCATGAAAGAGCACCAGTAAACCAGTGACTCAGCCCCTGTAATAGAGTTAGAGGCAGAGAATCCCAGTGGAGAGAGGGGATCCTTCAGGGGATGTCACGCCTGAGGGGCCTGTTGGGATCCTTGGGCAGATTATGTAGGTATTCCAGTTGTGAAGGATCAGCGGGGTTCCGTGCCCCGTCCGGCAGTAGAAGGGGTCCAGATATTGTAGCCGAGGAGTGGGCTTCAGGAGTAGCCCAGGAGCCCTAGCCGGGAGATGGATCTAGCATGGGCTTGCCCCAGGCCAGTTGGTGCTTGCTCTGGGACAGAAACGTTAGCCAGGAGAAGTCAACCCGGGTTGCGGTTAGCTAGCTGCCATGATCCAGATGAAAGGGTTCAGAGTTTGCGATAGGAATCCGGTGATATGGACAAACAAAAACAGAACCCACAGAGCCCGAGGACAGCAACACAACTAGACCCAACCAAATCATGACAAAACAAAAAGATAATTACTTGACACATTGGAAAGAATTTACAAAAAAACAGAGCAAATTACAATGCTATTTGGCCCTAAACAGAGAGTACACGGTGGCAGAATACCTGACCACTGTGACTGACCCAAAATTAAGGAAATCTTTGACTATTTACAGACTCAGTGACTCAGTGGTATTGAGGAAGGCTGTCGAAGGGAAGACCTTGCTCTTAAGAGAAGACAGACTATGTGCATACTGCCAACAAAATGAGGTGGAAACTGAGCTGCACTTCCTAACCTCCTGCCCAATGTATAACCATTTTAGAGACACATATTTCCCTCAGATTACACAGACCTACAAATACATTTTGATAAACACCCATATCAATTGGGTGAAATACCACAGTGGGCAACCACAGCAGCAAGATTGGTGAACTGTTTCCACAACAAAAGGGCAACCAGTGAAGAACAAACACCATTGTAAATACAAACCATATTTATGTTAATTTCTTTTCCCTTTGGTACTTTAACTGTTTATTATTTCAACACTGTATGTAGACGTAATGACGTTTGAAATATTTGTATTATTTTGGAACTTTTATTAGTGCAATGTTTACTGTAAATGTTTTATTGTTAAATTTGACTTTTGTTTATTATCTATTTCACTTTCTGTGTCACTGTAAACATATGTTTCCCCTTAAGTTGAAATTGAAAAATCCCCTTAAGCGAGAGAGAGAGGAAAACAGGACAGAGCAGATAGAGTGTCCCAGTTGGCTATTCTCCTCTTTCCTCATTACACATGAGACAGTTCCCATTAAAGCCCTCTGCACTTAACTGGATTGCAGCAGAGTTAAGGCACACATACTCTGTGTTCTGGCCTGGGCTTGGCAAAAGGGTGTCAGCTTTAAACTGATTTCAGATCTTCGAAAAGGGGATGGGAATGTGTTCACACACATTGCTTATAGGTTTGGTTTCCAATTTTTATTTCAACCTGGAGAACAATAGGATGGGAAAACTTGACATTTGAATTTAAGCCCTATCAATAAAATAGTCAACATAACCTTTAGTTGATATAGCTTTCACAAGTTAGGCCTAACATAACATTACAAGATGTGTGTTATTGGTTTAGGCTCCTGCTTCATGTTTTTTTCTTCCAGTCAATCAGGTTGAGTGAGTTTCAGCCTCTGAGAGAGCCTACAGGTCATTCAATGATTGAATGATGTGTAGCATATTGATATATGCAACATAGGAAGTAGTTTGCAAGAGAATTAAAGGCTCAGTGCAAAAATATTAATATCAAAAGTATTAATATATATATATATATATTTTTTTTTTTATATGATTTTTCAGGGGGTGCTGCAGCACCCTCAGCACCTCTACTACCCACGGTTATGCTATGCAATATTTGTTCTCCCACAAATAGGCTACTGTATTTGTGTGGCCAGGTTAATTATTCGATTGGTCTGAATAGCTAGCAGTCTGTTTTCACTTTTCACTCAGGCTTAGACACTGTGCAATAGAAACGTGTCCTTACATCACCCTTGGAATGCTCGAACCACGACCGCTACAGCCGAAGAGACACACACACCCACTTTTAGAACAGAGTCAGAGGGACACGCACTAGACTAGAATAGTGGGGTTGATACAACCGTCTCACATTAGACCGGAGTTTGCTTTTCAATTAATTTATTTGGAATTCTGCAGTGAAAGCGCCTGCGCCAGCTAACTGTACGTGACGTCAAAACCAACATGGCGGTCAAGGTGACTTCGGCATCGCTTGCTTTACGTTTCAGAAATCGCTTTTAATGTTGTCTGCATGTTTGATCTGTTTTGTATTGGGTATATGACTATATCGTTTAAAGGATTACTTGAGTCTCTTTTTGTCGGGTGTAGGGCATTCATTGCTCCGTGCATCACTGCGGTAACGCCCGGTCTCTGGCCTTGAATGAATATCCACAAGGCGGAGTTAGCGATAAGGCTAGCGTCTACATCTGATTAACATTGCGATACTAGCTATTTACGAACTCACAAGATTGTGCAATAATGACAACCGCATCACTCAACTACCATCGTGTGTCTAAATACCCTCTTATCCGTTCTGCTCTTTGCTGTTTTAAACCTAACGAGTCATTTGAAGAAGGGTTTGTGTCTTCATCTTTTGAGTAACGTTACTGTAGCTAACTAGCCAGTAGCTAGCTAGTTAGCAGTAGCAGTGTTTCCTGGTCAACTCACCTGCAGGAACAGTTGGTGTGATACTTTACATTAGCATTCGTTTTGACAATAATTATATGTCTTGTAGGTTAGCAGTCTTTCAAGTCCTCTTTGCTTTTGGAATCTTTTCATTTGAAATTTCAAATTGCAAGGAGACACACTTTATCCCAGTGTCAGCTAGCTAGGATTGATTACAAAACCAAACAGCTAGTTAGTTAACCGTTTACATTATGTAAATGTAACTAGTCGCTGTGTACTTGTTTTTTCTGCAGAACGAGTCATTACCTTAACATTTTTATCTTAATCATATTGCTTGGCAGGTGCAATCCACCAAACGGGCAGACCCGAGCGAATTGAAGGTTATCTTTCAGAAGGTAAGAACAACTATTTGTCCTTCAATTTTTAGCCTGCCTCAAATAATCACTATGCACAGTTTATATGCAAAGTGACTCACAATCTCAGCTTGGAATCAGCTACCCTCCCTAAATCCTAACCTCCGCCATCAGGAAGATGATGCGAAATGGAGTTCCTTGGGGAAACATCTAGGGTCACAATCCCCCCAGGGTGAACTGAAGTCATGATTTAGCTTGAGGGAATCTTGTGGGGAGCTGTGTCACCATGCTCTTTAAAGACCAACCCACACACTTTATGTAGTTCTGTCCTTGAGCTGTTCTTGACTATTAATGTAAAGTATTATTACATGTTTTGTGTGAACCTTAAGAAGAGTAGCAGCAGTTTTTGCAACAGCTAATAGGAATCCTAATAAAATACCAAAATACACACAACATACACATTCATGGTGAAAGGTGTATCTCAAGTGTTTCCACTTCATCTGTTCTACATGGACAAGAGGCTATAGAGTATTAATGCACCCTATGCATTAAATCACTGAGAAGCGCAGGCTGTAACATGTATGGGCATGGCATGAGTGCCCGGCTGGTAGCAAACATCAGTGTCAGTTAACCTTGCCACAAGAAATCCCTCTGCCATAGCTTGAGTCATGTGACATTTGCCTGTGTTTGAATGTGGCAGGCATTCTGTGATGGAGTAAGCAAGCATCTATCGGCTGAATTACAAAGCTAAACGCCTGTGTTCACACTGTGGGAGGGCTGTCAGTTCTGCCTGTTTCCCTTCCTGGCAGGGCACCTATACACAGAGTGTACAAAACATTAGGAACACTTTCCTAATATTGAGTTGCGCCCCTTTTGCCCTCAGAACAGACTCAATTAATTGGAGCATGGACTCTACAAGGTGTCAAAAGAATTCCACATGGATACTGGCACATCTTGACTCCAATGGTATCCATAGTTGTGTCAAGTTGGCTGGATGGCCTTTGTGTGGTGAACCATTCTTGATACACACGGGAAACTGTTGAATGTGAAAAACCCAGTAGCGTTGCAATTCTTGACACACAAACCAGTGCGCCTGGCACCTAATAACCTGTTCAAAGGCACTTCAATATTTTGTCTTGCCCATTCACTCTCTGAATGACACAGATATACACAATGTCTTAAGGCTTACAAATCCTTCTTTAACCTGTCTCCTCTCCTTCTACACTGATTGAAGTGGATATAACAAGTGACATCAATAAGGGATCATAGCTTTCACCTGGTCAGTTAGCAGATGGTACATTAGGCTATACAAAGGGGGTTATACACATTTTACATACTGTATGTCATGTGAGAGTTTAGAGGTCATGTATTAGTCAAAACATTGAAAGATTTACAGCATTTAGTATTCAGCATTTCTCAGAACCCGCTGAAGCTGTGAGTTCCATGTTGAACATAAATAAGGGCTCTTCTAAAGTGTATTCACAGTTGCACACTGTTGTGCTTGATCCTTCATGGCTCTGTGGATGAAACAGCAGTCCGTGCCTTGTATGGGCTAATAGAGCTACTGATAACATAAAGCCCAAGATGGCTTAGCTCACAAAGCTGGGGCGACAGCTAGTCCGAGCCGACTAGATGAAAAATTGGTCAGTGTGCCCTTGTGCTAGTTTCTTAACACTAATTGCTCCTGTCAGTCGCTCTGGATAAAAGTGTCTGCTAAATTACTAAAATGAAAGGTTAGTTAAAGATACCTTACACAAAATACTTTCTACAAAGTTCTTATTCCTCTAAGGAATCTTTGTAAATAGGCTAGTTCACCTTTAGTTGTCAGTCGGACATGTCAAGTCATATGCATAACTGCGGGTAGGTGTGCTGAGGGTGCTGTAGCACCCCCTGAAAAAGAATTTAAAAAATGAACTGTATTTAAAAAAAATGGTGCACTGGTATTAGCAGACCAATATTTGTTGCGCAGCAAAAAAATCATTCAATCTCCGCTTTAGCAAGAAAGTTACTTGTATAATGAAGAACAGTATCTTGCAGGATTCAATAGTTGGAATTGTAAGAGTTGTTGCCCTGTCCCTTTATCTGTGATGTCATTCTAATGGAATCCAGAAAGAACAAAACCCTGTTCTCAAACATTTACATCAAATTAAATATTTTTCTTGATCAAATAACATGAAAAACAACCACTTTGTACAGTATTAATTTACCATCCTTACAAACCACTTAAATGTAAATGTATATTACTGTATTGTACATAGACTGGTCATCTTGGTTTGTACCTGTAGACTTTCCATCACCATGATGGAAAAACATTTAGTGCATTGAGACATCAAGTGGTTTGTGGTGATGTGGCTCAGTTGGTAGAGCATAGCGCTTGCAATGCTAGGGTTGTGGGTTCGATTCCAATGGGGGGCCAGTATGAAAATGTATACACTCACTACTGTTATTTGCTCTGGATTAGAGCATCTACTAAAATGTAAAGGAAACTGAAATGTTCATTTTAATGTAGAAAAAGTTGCATTTGCAAAGTATTTCAAGAGACTGGAAAACATTTCAAGGAAGTATTTTTATAGTCCATAAGTATTTTCATATTAACTGTTTTGTACAGATAATTATCAAACTCAAGTCACATGCTGGTAAACACTCACACATTTAGTTTAAATTATTTTCACAAAAGTAGTGCACTGGGCCTTTGCTAGTCCTGTGTTAGTGGTCTGATATAGACATGGGCAAGAAAAAAAATCGCAGCACCCCCAAACTACTTTCTGTGGCTATTGTCATACGTAGTTATATTTGGAGAGTGATGCTCATTGATTGAGTATATCTTATGTATATATAGGCTTTCCAGTTGTTCAGACAGTGTCTACACACAGTGCACAGTTTATACTGCCAGAGTGTGAGGCCTTAACAAAATCAATGCCCTAATCGTGTGTGTCTACCCGGGAAGAAGTAAGAGCCACATTATAGCGTCACATTTAGAACCACCTTAGCGTGCCAGTGTGTTGGATAAGCGTTAAGTCAGGAACTCAAACTCCACCTGTATGCATTCTATCCTAACCCCCCTCAACATGTCAGTGTTTAGCAGGAAACTCAAAATGACGTGATGTGGGTTTCTGTCGTAACCCTTCTAAGCATGACAGAGGAGTTGATAATGCTCAGGGTTATGATTGTTATAACAGTACAAGGAAGGGACCCAGTGTGACTCTGTCATAACCCCTCCAGCATGCCAGTGTGGTGGATGCAGATGGCGAGAAGTTGATGACCCCGGGGGACTTTGTGCAGAAATACCTGGGCCTACACACACAGATCCATCACAACCCCAAAACTGTCCAGCTCATCGCAGGTGTAGCTGATACCACCAAGGACGGGTAAGGAGCTGCCTACATTCACCCTCTCTCTGTCATCCTCCTCTATGTCTATCTTTATTTCGCACACCCTCTTCACCAAAAGATGGGTAAAGAGCTGCCTCCCTTCTCTCTCTCTGTTCTCCTTTTCTGTGGAACAGTTGCTCAAGCATCCTGACTTGTCTCCTTCCCTTTCTATTTCTCTCTCCTGTGTCTCATTTCAATTCAAAGGGCTTTATTTGCATGGGACATATGTTTACATTGCCAAAGCAAATTAAATAGATAATAAGAAATACAAAATTTACAGTAAACATTACACTCACAAAAGTACCAAAGGTATAGAGACATTTGAAATGTCATATTATGGCTATATGCAGTGTTGTAACAATGTGCAAATAGTTAAAGTACAAAAGGGAAATACATATGGGTTCTATTTACAATGGTGTTTGTTATTCACTGGTTGCCCTTTTCTTGTGGCAACAGGTCATAAATCTTGAATTTGTTTTGAGAGCCAGGTCTGCCTACAGTGGCCTCTCAATAACAAGGCTAAGCTCACTGAGTCTGTACACTGAGTACTCTCTGTGCCAAATAGCATTGTAGTTTACTCATTTTTTTTCTTTTTTTTCCCCCCCAATGTGTCAAGTAATTATTGGGCAGCGATTACAGCCTCGAGTCTTCTTCGGTATGACGCTACAAGCTTGGGACTAGAGGTCGACCGATTATGATTTTTCAACGCCGATACCAATTATTGGAGGACCCCCAAAAATCGGGATCGGCCGATTTAAAAAAAAAAAAAAAAAAAATATGTATATATATATATATATTATTAATAATAAAAAAAAATGTAATAATGACAATTACAACAATACTGAATGAACACTTGTTTTAACTTTATATAATACATCAATAAAAATCTATTTAGCCTCAAATAAATAATGAAACATTTTCAATTTGGTTTAAACAATGCAAAAACAAAGTGTTGGAGAAGTAAAAGTGAAATATGTGCCATGTAAAAAAGCTAGGGTTTGAGTTCCTTGCTCAAAACATGAGAACATATGAAAGTTGGTGGTTCCTTTTAACATGAGACTTCAATACTCCAAGCTAAGAAGTTTTAGTTAATATAGTATTTATACAAATATTTCTCTCTCTACCATTTGTATTTCATATACCTTTTGACTATTGGATGTTCTTATAGGCACTATAGTATTGCCAGTGTAACAGTATAGCTTCCGTCCCTCTCCTCGCCCCTACCTGGGCTCGAACCAGGAACACATTAACAACAGCCACACTCGAAGCAGCGTTACCCATCGCTCCACAAAAGCCGCGGCCCTTGCAGAGCAAGAGGAATAACTACTCCAAGTCTCAGAGCGAGTGACGTTTGAAACGCTATTAGTGCACACCCAGCTAACTGGCTAGCCATTTCACATTGGTTACACCAGCCATTAGGCTGATAGACTTGAAGTCATAAACAGCGCTGTGCTTGCGAAGAGCTGCTGGCAAAACGCATGAAAGTGCTGTTTGAATGAATGCAGGCAGATGTCAAATGTCAGTAGACATTTGACTTCAGATTCTAGTTAGGGCGATCAAGTTTTTTCCATATTTTTATATTTTTAAAATATTTTTGTATTTCACCTTTATTTAACCAGGTCGGCTAGTTGAGAACACCTTTATTTAACCAGGTAGGTCAGTTGAGAACACCTTTATTTAACCAGGTAGGCCAGTTGAGAACACCTTTATTTAACCAGGTAGGCTAGTTGAGAACACCTTTATTTAACCAGGTAGGTCAGTTGAGAACACCTTTATTTAACCAGGTAGGTCAGTTGAGAACACCTTTATTTAACCAGGTAGGTCAGTTGAGAACACCTTTATTTAACCAGGTCGGCCAGTTGAGAACACCTTTATTTAACCAGGTAGGTCAGTTGAGAACACCTTTATTTAACCAGGTAGGTCAGTTGAGAACACCTTTATTTAACCAGGTAGGTCAGTTGAGAACACCTTTATTTAACCAGGTAGGTCAGTTGAGAACACCTTTATTTAACCAGGTAGGTCAGTTGAGAACACCTTTATTTAACCAGGTCGGCCAGTTGAGAACACCTTTATTTAACCAGGTCGGCCAGTTGAGAACACCTTTATTTAACCAGGTAGGCCAGTTGAGAACAAGTTCTCATTTACAACTGCGACCTGGCCAAGATAAAGCAAAGCAGTGCGACACAAACAACACAGTTACACATGGAATAAACAAACATACAGTCAATAATACAATAGAGAAACGGTCTATATACAGTGTGTGCAAATGAGGTAAGGCAGTAAATAGGCCATTGTGGCGAAATAATACAATTTAGCAATTAAACACTAGAGTGATTGATGTGCAGAAGTTGAATGTGCAAGTAGAGATACTGTGAAGCAAAACAATTATAATAACAGTATCGTGATGAGGTAGTTGGATGGGCTATTTACAGGTGCAGTGATCTGTGAGCTGCTCTGACAGCTGGTGCTTAAAGCTAGTGAGGGAGATATGAGTCTCCAGCTTCAGTGATTTATTTTTTGCAATTCGTTCGTCATTGGCAGCAGAGAACTGGAAGATGAGGCGTCCAAAGGAGGAATTGGTTTTGGGGGTGACCAGTGAAATTTACCTGCTGGAGCGCGTGCTACGGGTGGGTGCTGCTATGGTGACCAGTGAGCTGAGATAAGGTGGGGCTTTACATAGCAAAGACTTAGAGATGACCTGGAGCCAGTGGGTTTGGCAACGAATATGAAGCGAGGGCCAGCCAACGAGAGCATACAGGTTGCAGTGGTGGGTAGTATATGAGGCTTTGGTGACAAAACGGATGGCACTGTGATAGACTGCATCCAATTTGCTGCGTAGAGTGTTGGAGGCTGTTTTGTAAATGACATTTCTGAAGTCACAGATTGGCAGGATAGTCGGTTTTTCAAGGGTATGCTTGGCAGCATGAGTGAAGGATGCTTTGTTGTGAAATAGGAAGCCGATGATAGATTTAATTTTGGATTGGAGATGCTTAATGTTGGTCTGGAAGGAGAGTTTACAGTCTAACCAGACACCTAGGTATTTGTAGTTGTCCACATATTCTAAGTCAGAACCGTCCAGAGTAGTGATGCTGGACGGACAGGCAGGTGCGGGCAGCGATCGGTTGAAGAGCATGCATTTAGTTTTACTTGCATTTAAGAGCAGTTGGCGGCCACGGAATGAGAGCTGTATGGCATTGAAGCTCGTCTGGAGGTTAGTTAACACAGTGTCCAAAGAATGGCCAGAAGTATACAGAATGGTGTCGTCTGCATAGAGGTGGATCAGAGAACCACCAGCAGCACGAGCAGCATCTCACTGTCTCGTCTCTGTCAGCCCAAAGTCTAATCATGTCCAAGTTGCCTGACAACACGTGCACAGAGGTTATCCACCAATCACAACCCTAGACAGCCTTTCACAAATCGTAACCACACCGGAGAAGTGTAGCGGCGGTAAGAGTTCCACCAAAATGGAAAGTGAGGAAGCCAGCTCAGCCTCTTGTGAAGCTGAAATCATCCCAAAAAGGGCAGCAATGTTTTTTCAGACATATGGAAATGGTTTGGGTTTAAGGGGTCTGATGTTCAGCAAACGAATGTCCTGTGCAAAATGTGTCGAAAGACAATTGCTACGAAAAGCAGAAGTACAACAAACCCTTTACATCAGGAATGGGAGGAATGCGTGAGACTATGCCGATTCCAGTCGCCCAATTCCCAAAATGTCTGCTAAAAGACAAACTACCATACCCAAATTAGTTTCAAACGTAATCCCTTATGACAAGAAAAATTTGAGATAACGGATGCAGTGACCTATTTTATAGCGAAAGATATGCTTCCAATCTTTACAGTAGAAATGCCAGGCTTTAAAAAGCTGCTAGGTACAATTAACCACAAATATCAGCTACCAAGCCGCAAGTGTTTCTCAGAGGCCAGGTGCTGCAAACTGTTCTAGTGCCCTCGCCAATTCATTGATATATATGTTGAAGAGGGTGGGGCTTAAGCTGCATCCCTGTCTCACCCCACGACCTTGTGGGAAGAATTGTTTGTGTTTGTGTACATTAATTTTATTATGTTTTATGTTTTTCCCCCAACACCAGTTTCCATAAATTTTGAATAGCAGATCCTCTTGCCAAATTGAGTCATAAGCATTTTTTAAGTCAACTGAGCATGAGAAGACTTTGCCTTTGTTTTGGTTTGTTTGTCAATTAGGGTGTGCAGGGGGAATATTTGTTCTGTCGTACGGTCATTTGGTAAAAAGCCAATTTTTGACATTTGATCAGTACATTGTTTTCACTGACGAAATGTACAAGTCTGCTGTTAATGATAATGCAGATGGTTTTCCCAAGGTTGATGTTGACACACATCCCACGGTAGTAATTGGGGTCAAATTTGCCTCCACTTTTGTGGCTTGGGGTGATCAATACTTGGTTCCAAATATTGGAGAATATGCCAGAGCCGAGGATGATATTAAAGAGTTTAAGTACAGCCAACTTGTGGGGTGTATATTTTATAATTTCATTTAGGGTACCATCAATACCACAGCCCCTTTGGTGTTGAAGGGTTTGTCACTTCCCCCCCACTGTTCGTGTGGGACTATTTGCATTTGGCCAAGACTCCTTTTGAAAAAAAAGAAATGTAATTACATTTTTTTTAAGGCCTTCTTTGTTTTGTCTATGAACATCCCCCCACTGTGAGGTAATACAGAATATTGCAAATCCTCTAATGTTAATGACTGGGTTCTTTCTTGTCCATTGTATCTATGAAGTTGTGTTTAAATTGCTCAGCCATTACTATTGTATGCGGTATTAATGTTTGGATTACCCCTGTGCTGTGACGTGTGTGTTAGCCAGTGGAGAGAGAAGATTTCTGGCAAACAGGCTACCCTCTCTTCGGCTGATGTGTGTCTGGTAGCAGTACTCCATCTATCCTCCTCTTTTCCTTTCAGCAGGGTTAATACCTGCATAATATTTATCTTTACCCCTCTCTTACAATACCGCTACACAGACACAAGCAGTTTCCAGGTAGCCTAGCGTCAGGTAGCCTAGCGTCAGGTAGCCTAGCGTCAGGTAGCCTAGCGTCAGGTAGCCTAGCGTCAGGTAGCCTAGCGTCAGGTAGCCTAGCGTCAGGTAGCCTAGAAGTTAGTGTTGGGTCAGTAACCAAAAGTTGCTGGTTCAAATACCAAAGCCAATAAGGTAAAAAAAAATCTGCCTGTGCCCTTGAGCAAAGCACTTTACCCTAACATTCCCCAGGGGGCAGGCACACTACTATTATGGCTGACCCTGTAAAACCGCACATTTCACTGCACCTATCTGATGTACAGTAGTTCCAGTCAAAAGTTTGGACACACCAATTCTTTCAAGGGTAGTTCTTTATTTTTACTATTTTCTACATTGTAGAATAGGGGTCAACTGATTTTATGATTTTTCAATGCCAATACCGATTTATTGGAGGACCAAAAAAAGCCGATACCGATTAATCGGACGATTTTTATATATATTTGTAATAATGACAATTACAACTACTGAATGAACACTTGTTTTAACTTAATATAATAAATCAATAAAATCTATTTAGTTTCAAATAAATAATAAAACATGTTCAATTTGGTTTATATAATGCAAAAAATAAGTGTTGGAGAAGAAAGTAAAAGGGCAATATGTGCCATGTAAAAAAGCTAACGTTTAAGTTCCTTGCTCAGAACATATGAAACATGGTGGTTCCTTTTTAACATGAGTCTTCAATATTCCCAGGTAATACGTTTTAGGTTGAGGTTATTATAGGACAATTTCTCTCTATACCATTTGTATTTCATATACCTTTGACTATTGGATGTTCTAATAGGTACTTTAGTATTGCCAGCCTAATCTCGGGAGTTGATAGGCTTGAAGTCCTAAACAGTGCAATGCTTGAAGCACAGTTAAGAGCTGCTGGCAAATGCAGGAAAGTGCTGTTTGAATGAATGCTTACAAGCCTGCTGCTGCCTACCACCGCTCAGTCAGTCTGCTCTATCATATCATAGACTTAATATAATAAAACACAGAAATACGAGCCTTAGGTCTTTAATATGGTCAAATCCGCAAACTATCATTTTGAAAACAAAACGTTTATTCTTTGTGAAATATGGAACCGTTCTGTATTTTATCTAACGGGTGGCATCCGTAAGTCTAAATATTGCTGTTACATTGCACAACCTTCAAAGTTATGTCATAATTATGTACAATTCTGGCAAATTAATGACGGTTTTTGTTAGGAAGAAATTATCTTCACACAGTTCACAACGAGCCAGGTGGCCCAAACTGCTGCATTTACCCTGACTCTGCTTACACAGAACGCAAGAGAAGTGAAACAATTTCATAGTTCAACGAAATTCATGTTAGCAGACAATATTAACTAAATATGCAGTGTCGTGGTAATTTCCTGTATTACTAAACATTGAGCGAGCAAACCACACAAGTCAGAGTTATATTATAAAGTCCATCTTTAATTATATATGAGCTTCGCCATAGCCCTGTGACTCTCAGATCAATTCAGTGTCTATAAATGAATTCTCTGAGAGTGCTTACAAAACAATTCTTAGTATCATTTATAGCTAAGACACACCCATCTGAACTCACATGACGAAACACTTAGGAACATTACAAAGGAAGACTTTACTTGAGAGAGGAGTATCCCATAGCTAGATAGCATTAGCTATAAATTATTGTTCAGTTTGCTCTCTTAGATGAGATTCTAATCTCGTTCTTGGTACCACTTAGGACCAAAACATTACCTCATCCAATGGCATATATCAATTGTCATTTCTAGATACTCCCATCTCAAATACAACCCCTCCTGGACAAGCTCACAGAGACAGTGAGCATCTTAGGTCATAAACTAAATCAAGATAATGGCAACCTCAGAGGGGACATACAATAGTTACAGACACATTCCCATAAGAAGACAAGCCTCCATTCTGTCTTCCTCCCCTTCTGATATTCTTCATAGCATCACATGGTTTAACAGATACAATGACATATGAAGACCAGCCTGACCTCTCCCCTCTCTGGGCCCCTAGTGACTAAGCCCTGGAGAAGAGAGAACTGCAACTACCAGTATAGTCCAAAAATAAGATAAAACATCTTATTTATCTATGTTACCTAACTAATTCTGATTCAGCCACGACAGCAGGTATTGATTTTAAGAAAGGCGTTGATGTTTAGGGTTAGGTACACTGTTGCAAAGACGGTGCTTTTTTTCGCGAATGCGCTTGTTAATCACCCGTTTGGTGAAGTAGGCTATGATTCAATGATAAATTAACAGGCACCGTATCAATTATATTCAACGCAGGACAAGCTAGATAAACTAGTAATATCATCAACCATGTGTAGTTAACTAGTGATTGTTAAGATTGTTTTTTATAAGATAAGTTTAATGCTAGCTAGCACCTTACCTTGGCTCCTTGCTGCACTCGCATAACATGTAGTCAGCCTGCCACGCAGTCTCCTCGTGGAGGGCAATGTAATCGGTCATAATCATTGTCCAAAAATGACGATTACCGATTGTTAGAAAAACTTGAAATCGGCCCTAATTGTTTGGCCATTCCGATTAATCGGTCGACCTCTATCGTAGAATAGTTGTGAAGACATCAAAACTATGAAACAACACACATGGAATCATGTAGTTACCAAAAAAGTGTTAAACGTATCTAAATATATATATATATATTTTTATATTCTTCAAAATAGCAACCCTTTGCCTTGATGGCGGCTTTGCACACGCTTGGCACGGTGCAGAACCACACATCTGTGTCATTCAGAGCTGATTAAAAGTAATGACCTACAAGCAGCAAATCCCCAATGAACCTTCTAATTTTAGTTCAGTCTGGAGAAACCATGCAGTATTTTTAGAAATACTGCATGGTCTAATCTCACCCTACATCATTGTTGACATTTTTCTGATGTTTCAGCGAAAGCTGAGCCTTTCTCCTTCTGATTGGATGTTGTGTAACTGAAGCTTTGTCCTGCATGACTTCATGTGTGTAATGTGTTTTAATGTTGCCTCTCTTTCTCTCTTTCCACAAAACACACACAGGCTGATCTCGTTCCAGGAGTTCTTAGCATTTGAGTCGGTGCTGTGTGTTCCGGATGCCCTCTTCATCGTAGCCTTCCAGCTGTTTGACAAGACTGGCACTGGAGACATCTCTTTTGGTACGTTACTGTGTGTACATGCTTTCGTCAACTGTTCCCATGGTTTCAGCCCAGAAAATGTTGCAATAATTTAATTGTTCATGGGATTACGATTTAGCACACTATTACGTTCTCTCTAAACCACTCTCTCACACACTTTTTAGTGCTTGAGAGGGGGTGTGTGTGCCTGGCATGCCTAATACAAATTGTTAGTATACTCACTCAGCCTAAAGGTTACTGTAATTCTAAATCTGATGAATCTGGCATAGAATCAGAATGAGTAGAACAGATTGTCCCTGTGTTCACAGAAAGAAACAGATTTCTGAGATGTGAAGACATTTTAAAATGGTACACCCAATATGGCCGCCTTTTCTCCCAACACAACATTGCATTCAATGGCAAGCCCATTCTACTCATTCCAATTCTATGGTTCTCTCTCACTTTATCCTCCCCTTTAACAGAGAATGTGCGGGACATCTTCAGCCAGACCACAGTGCACCACCACATCCCCTTTAACTGGGACTGTGAGTTCATTCGCCTGCACTTTGGACACGATCGCAAAAAACGCCTTAGCTACCTCGAGTTCACCCAGTTCCTACAGGTACGCACGCACACAGGCGCACGCGCACACACACACACACACACACACACACACACACACACACACACACACACACACACACACACATACACACACACACAGTCTTCTTTGTCTACAGGAGTTACAGTTGGAACATGCGCGCCAGGCCTTTGCCCAGAAGGACAAGAACAAAAGCGGCACAATCTCTGCCATGGACTTTAGTGACATCATGGCCACCATCCGACACCACGTGCTCACACCGTTCGTGGAGGAAAACCTGGTTTCGGTAAGAGCGTGTGTGTACTGTAAATGTGATGGTGTGTTGGGGAGGTCAGGGGGAGGCCTGGCTGTTCTAACCCTCCTCTGTGTGATTGTTCTCCCAGGCTGCGGGGGGCAGCACCTCTCACATGGTCAGCTTCTCCTACTTCAATGCATTTAACTCTCTCCTAAACAACATGGAGTTGATCCGCAAGATCTACAGCACACTGGCCGGTAGCCGCAAGGATACACTGGTCACTAAAGGTAACACACTGGTCACTAGGGGTAACACACTGGTCACTAGGGTTAACACACTGGTCACTAGGGGTAACACACTGGTCACTAGGGGTAACACACTGGTCACTAGGGGTAACACACTGGTCACTAGGGGTAACACGTATTCCCATCCATACCAATCGTATACCCTTCCACACACACTGTACTGTACCGACACACCAGGGTTCTCCCCAAAGAATGCGAGAGGCACTGCTCCACCTTTGTGGACTGGCTGCTCCACTATGTAATACAACAAATACAAAATTAACTACTTTTATTTAATATTAGCTTTTTTGTTGCGTTTTTCTCATTAGGCATTTTTAGTCCAAATTTTTAGTCCAATTAGTCCAAAGGGGGCACTACCACCCTCTGGGTCTCCTCCCCGGCCGTACTCAGCAGAACCACCTTGTTAAAAAATCCTGGGGAGTACCCTGTTCCGGACATGTGAGAGGAGTAGTGGGATCACCCTTCCCAGTCGTCTGTTAGCTGCCAGCAGAGGAACTGTCATGTTGAAGAGTCTTGGCGAGCTCTCTCAATCTCTATGTAGTATGTCTGTGTTATGCAGACTTGTTAACCATCTCTTTTTCTCTATCACACTGTTTCTCTTCCCCTCTTCCTCCCTCTTGATCTCCCTCTCTCTAGAGGAGTTTATCTTTGCTGCTAACAAGTTTGGCCAGATCTCTCCCATGGAGATCGACATCCTGTACCAGTTATCAGGCCTTCACTCCCACTCTGGGTAAACACATGCATGAGTATCGCTCTTCAGCCTTGCACTGTATGCATAATGTATGTGTGCCTTACCAAACATACCTGTTCAGAATGCTGGGGCAAGCTTATTGTATACTGTCTGGTAATGGTGCTGTGTTTTGCCTCAGACGTCTGAACGTTTCTGACATTGAGAGGATAGCCCCACTGGAGGAGGGAGCGCTGCCCTATCACCTGGCTGAGATACAGAAACAGGTAAGAGACCTGTCTGTGTGTGCTAGTGTCAGTGTGTGTGCTAGTGTCAGTGTGTGTGCTAGTGTCCATGTGTGCGCCAGTGTCCGTGTGTGCGCCAGTGTCCGTGTGTGCGCGCCAGTGTCCGTGTGTGCGCGCCAGTGTCCGTGTGTGCGCGCCAGTGTCCGTGTGTGTGCGCGCCAGTGTCCGTGTGTGTGCGCGCCACTGTCCGTGTGTGCGCGCCACTGTCCGTGTGTGCGTGCGTGTGTGCTTGCTAGTGCGTGCGTGTGTGCTTGCTAGTGTGTGCGCTAGTGTGTGTGTGTGTGTGCGCTAGTGTGTGTGTGTGTGCGCTAGTGTGTGTGTGTGTGCGCTAGTGTGTGTGTGTGTGCGCTAGTGTGTGTGTGCGCGCGCTAGTGTGTGTGTGCGCAAGTGTGTGTGTGCGCGGGCGCTAGTGTGTGTGTTTGCGCTAGTGTGCTCTAGTGTGTGTGTGCGTGCTACTGTTTGTGCGCTAGTGTGTGTGTGCGCGCTAGTGTGTGTGGGTGTGTCAAATAAAACTTTATTTGTCACATACACATGGTTAGCAGATGTTAATGTGATTGTAGCGAAATGCTTGTGCTTCTAGTTCTAAACATGCAGTAATATCTATCAAGTAATCTAACAATTTCATAACAACTACCTTATACACACAAGTGTAAAGGAATGAATAAGAATATGTACATAAAAATATATGAATGAGAGATGGCCAAACGGCATAGGCAAGATACAGTAGATGGTATAGAGGACAGCATATACATATGAGATGAGTAATGTAAACATTATATAAAGTGACTAGTGATACATTTATTACATCACATTTTTTATTATTAAAGTGAGCTGGTGTAGAGTCAGTATGTTGGCAGCAGCCACTCAATGTTAGTGGTGGTTGTTTAACAGTCTGATGGCCTTGAGATAGAAGCTGTTTTTCAGTCTCTCAGTCCCAGCTTTGATGCACCTGTACTGACCTCGCCTTCTGGATGATAGCGGGGTGTACAGGCAGTGGCTCGGGTGGTTGATGTCCTTGATGATCTTTATGGCCTTCCTGTGACATCGGGTGGTGTAGGTGTCCTGCAGGGCAGGTAGTTTGCCCCCGGTGATGCGTTACTACCCTCTTGAGAGCCTTACGGTTGTGGGCGGAGCAGTTGCTGTACCAGGCGGTGATACAGCCCGACAGGATGCTCTCGATTGTGCATCTGTAAAAGTTTGAGTGGTGACAATCCAAATTTCTTCAGCCTCCTGAGGCGCTGTTGCGCCTTCAACACACTGTCTGTCTGGGTGGACCATTTCAGTTTGTCCGTGATGTGTACGCCGAGGAACTTAACTTTCCATCTTCTCCCCAGTGTTGAGGATCAGCGGGGTGGAGATATTGTTTCCTACCCTCACCACCTGGGGGCGTCTCGTCAGAAAGTCCAGAACACAGTTGCACAGGGCGGGGTCGAGACCCAGGTTCTCGAGCTTAATGGCGAGTTTGGAGCGTACTATGGTGTTAAATGCTGAGCTGTAGTCTGAACAGCATTCTTACATAGAAGTCTGCGACTGGGCTGGTTTTCTTTTTGTAGTCCGTGATTGACTGAAGACCCTGACACATACCTCTCGTGTCTGGGCTGTTGAATTGCAACTCTACTTTGTCTCTATACTGACGCTTAGCTTGTTTGATTGCCTTGCGGAGGGAATAGCTACACTGTTTGTATTCTGTGATGTTTCCGGTCGCCTTGCCCTGATTAAAAGCAGTGGTTTGCTCTTTCAGTTTGTGTGTGCTGGTGTGTGTGTGCTAGTGCGTTTGTGTGTGTGTGCTAGTGGGGGTGGGTGTGGGTGGGTGGGTGGGTGGGTGTGCTAGTGTGTGTGGGTGGGTGTGCTAGTGGGGGTTGGTGTGTGCTAGTGGGGGTGGGTGTGGGTGGGTGTGCTAGTGGGGGTGGGTGTGGGTGGGTGTGCTAGTGTGGGTGGGTGTGCTGGTGTGCTAGTGTGTGTTTGTGGGTGGGTGTGATAGTGTGTGCGCGTGCGCGTGTGTGCGCGCTCAAGTAAATGAGCATGCATGTGTGACTCTCTCTCTCTCTGTCCCTCTATAGCAGAGCCAGGGTGATGGTTCCAGGTCAGTGTTGCTGCAGGTTGCAGAGTCAGCCTACCGTTTCAGCTTGGGCTCAATTGCTGGAGGTAAGGGACTGGGGAGGGGTAAGGGACTGGGGAGGGGTAAGGGACTGGGGAGGGGTAAGGGACTGGGGAGGGGTAAGGGACTGTGGAGGGGGTGATGCAGTAAGGGACTGGGGAGGGGTAAGGGACTGGGGAGGGGGTGATGCAGTAAGGGCCTGGGGAGGGGTAAGGGACTGGGGAGGGGGTGATGGGGTAAGGGACTGTGGAGGGGGTGATGCAGTAAGGGACTGGGGAGGGGTAAGGGACTGGGGAGGGGGTGATGCAGTAAGGGGCTGGGGAGGGGGTGATGCAGTAAGGGGCTGGGGAGGGGGTGATGCAGTAAGGGACTGGGGAGGGGGTGATGCAGTAAGGGACTGGGGAGGGGGTGATGCAGTAAGGCACTGGGGAGGGGTAAGGGACTGGGGAGGGGGTGATGCAGTAAGGGACTGGGGAGGGGTAAGGGACTGTGGAGGGGGTGATGCAGTAAGGGACTGGGGAGGGGTAAGGGACTGGGGAGGGGGTGATGCAGTAAGGGGCTGGGGAGGGGGTGATGCAGTAAGGGACTGGGGAGGGGGTGATGCAGTAAGGGACTGGGGAGGGGGTGATGCAGTAAGGCACTGGGGAGGGGTAAGGGACTGGGGAGGGGGTGATGCAGTAAGGGACTGGGGAGGGGTAAGGGACTGGGGAGGGGGTGATGCAGTAAGGGACTGGGGAGGGGGTGATGCAGTAAGGGACTGGGGAGGGGTAAGGGACTGGGGAGGGGGTGATGCAGTAAGGGACTGGGGAGGGGTAAGGGACTGGGGAGGGGGTGATGCAGTAAGGGACTGGGGAGGGGGTGATGCAGTAAGGGACTGGGGAGGGGTAAGGGACTGGGGAGGGGGTGATGCAGTAAGGGGCTGGGGAGGGGGTGATGCAGTAAGGGACTGGGGAGGGGGTGATGCAGTAAGGGACTCGGGGAGGGGGTGATGCAGTAAGGGACTCGGGGAGGGGGTGATGCAGTAAGGGACTCGGGGAGGGGGTGATGCAGTAAGGGACTCGGGGAGGGGGTGATGCAGTAAGGGACTCGGGGAGGGGGTGATGCAGTAAGGGACTGGGGAGGGGGTGATGCAGTAAGGGACTGGGGAGGGGGTGATGCAGTAAGGGACTGGGGAGGGGGTGATGCAGTAAGGTGCTGAGGAGGGGGTGATGCAGTAAGGGGCTGGGGAGGGGGTGATACAGTAAGGGGCTGGGGAGGGGGTGATGCAGTAAGGGGCTGGGGAGGGGGTGATGCAGTAAGGGACTCGGGGAGGGGGTGATGCAGTAAGGGACTGGGGACGGGGTGATGCAGTAAGGGTGGTGGGGAGGGGGTGATGCAGTAAGGGGCTCGGGGTGAGGTAAGGGACTGGGGAGAGGGTGAGGTAAGGGACTGGGGACGGGGTGATGCAGTAAGGGTGGTGGGGAGGGGGTGATGCAGTAAGGGACTCGGGGTGAGGTAAGGGACTGGGGAGAGGGTGAGGTAAGGGACTGGGGACGGGGTGATGCAGTAAGGGTGGTGGGGAGGGGGTGATGCAGTAAGGGGCTCGGGGAGAGGGTGATGCAGTAAGGGGCTCGGGGAGGGGGTGATGCAGTAAGGGTGGTGGGGAGGGGGTGATGCAGTAAGGGGCTCGGAGAGAGGGTGATGCAGTAAGGGGCTCGGGGAGGGGGTGATGCAGTAAGGGACTCGGGGAGGGGGTGATGCAGTAAGGGACTGGGGAGGGGGTGATGCAGTAAGGGACTGGGGAGGGGGTGATGCAGTAAGGGACTGGGGAGGGGGTGATGCAGTAAGGTGCTGAGGAGGGGGTGATGCAGTAAGGGGCTGGGGAGGGGGTGATACAGTAAGGGGCTGGGGAGGGGGTGATGCAGTAAGGGGCTGGGGAGGGGGTGATGCAGTAAGGGACTCGGGGAGGGGGTGATGCAGTAAGGGACTGGGGACGGGGTGATGCAGTAAGGGTGGTGGGGAGGGGGTGATGCAGTAAGGGGCTCGGGGTGAGGTAAGGGACTGGGGAGAGGGTGAGGTAAGGGACTGGGGACGGGGTGATGCAGTAAGGGTGGTGGGGAGGGGGTGATGCAGTAAGGGACTCGGGGTGAGGTAAGGGACTGGGGAGAGGGTGAGGTAAGGGACTGGGGACGGGGTGATGCAGTAAGGGTGGTGGGGAGGGGGTGATGCAGTAAGGGGCTCGGGGAGAGGGTGATGCAGTAAGGGGCTCGGGGAGGGGGTGATGCAGTAAGGGTGGTGGGGAGGGGGTGATGCAGTAAGGGGCTCGGAGAGAGGGTGATGCAGTAAGGGGCTCGGGGAGGGGGTGATGCAGTAAGGGGGGTGGGGTGAGGTAAGGGACTGGGTTAGGTAAGGGATAGGGGTAAGGTTTCAGGTAAGGGATAGTACATTTGAAATATTTCCAGTTTCAATAGCAGACTTAGAAGCTCATTTGAGATGGATCAAATCTTCTGTGTATGTCGACAGACATGTTTAACTATAGAATAATTTAACTATAGCATATTAAACGGAACAGAAGTTCTACCAACTGGGGACATTTGGACTATTTCTAGGCGGTTTAGGGTTTAAATTAGGGGGCCTCCCGAGTGGTGCAGTGGTCTAAGGCATAGCTAGGTGCGTCACTACAGACCTGTGTTCGATCACGGGCTGTATCACAACCGGACGTGATCGGGAGTCCCATAGGGCAGCGTATAATTGGCCCAGCTTCGTGGGGGTTTGGCAAGGGTTTTGCCGGGGGGCTTTACTTGGCTCATCGAGCTCTTGTGGCAGGCCGGCAGTGAGACGAGATCGAAAAAGGGGGTAAAATACAACAACCAAAAATAAAAACAATTAGGCTTGCTTGTTGAAGGTTAGGTTAAGGTTAGGTTAGGTTTCGGGGTTAGCGAAAATAGGATTTTGAATAGGAATCAACTGTGTCCTCACAAGGTTAGTAAAACAAGACTGTGTGTGTGTAGCTACGGGAGCCACGGCGGTGTATCCTATAGACCTGGTTAAGACCAGGATGCAGAACCAGAGGAGTACAGGCTCGTTCGTAGGAGAACTGATGTACAAGAACAGCTTTGACTGTGCCAAGAAGGTGCTGCGCTATGAAGGTTTCTTCGGCTTCTACAGAGGTACGGACAGACACCTCTTCCCCTCATGGCTGCTCTCCTGATCACTCTTCTTCCCCTCATGGCTTCTCTCCTGATCGCTCTTCTTCCCCTCATGGCTGCTCTCCTGATCGCTCTTCTTCCCCTCATGGCTGCTCTCCTGATCGCTCTTCTTCCCCTCATGGCTACTCTTCTGATCACTCTTCTTCCCCTCATGGCTGCTTTCCTGATCGCTCTTCTTCCCCTCATGGCTGCTCTCCTGATCGCTCTTCTTCCCCTCATGGCTACTCTTCTGATCACTCTTCTTCCCCTCATGGCTGCTTTCCTGATCGCTCTTCTTCCCCTCATGGCTGCTCTCCTGATCGCTCTTCTTCCCCTCATGGCTGCTCTCCTGATCGCTCTTCTTCCCTTCATGGCTGCTCTCCTGATCGCTCTTCTTCCCTTCATGGCTGCTCTCCTGATCACTCTTCTTCCCCTCATGGCTGCTCTCCTGATCACTCTTCTTCCCCTCATGGCTGCTCTCCTGATCGCTCTTCTTCCCTTCATGGCTGCTGTTTTCCCCTCTATCCATCTCTTCTGCTCTTTATCTCTCTTTCTATCCGTCTCCTCCACTCTTTTCTCCTGTTCCACATTTTTCATATCCTGCTCTTCTTTTACCTACACTCAGCAAAAAAAGAAATGTCCTCTAACTGTCAACTGTGTTTATTTTCAGCAAACTTAACATGTGTAAATATTTGTATGAACATCACAAGATTCAAATACTGAGACATAAACTGAACAAGTTCCACAGACATGTGACTAACAGAAATGGAATAATGTGTCCCTGAACAAAGGGGGGGTCAAAATCAAAAGTAACAGTCAGTATCTGGGTTGGCCACCAGCTGCATTAAGTACTGCAGTGCATCTCCTCATGTACTGCACCAGATTTGCCAGTTCTTGCTGTGCGATGTTACTCCACTCTTCCACCAAGGCACCTGCAAGTTCCCAGACATTTCTGGGGGGATTGCCCCCCCCCCCCACGCACAGAACGAGCAGTATGGCTCGTGGCATTGTCATGCTGGAGGGTCATGTCAGGATAAGCCTGCAGGAAGGGTACCACATGAGGGAGGAGGATGTCTTCCCTGTAACACACAGCGTTGAGATTGCCTGCAATGACAACAAGCTCAGTCCGATTATGCTGTGACACACAGACCCTCCACCTCCAAATCGATCCCACTCCAGAGTACAGGCCTCGGTGTAACGCTCATTCCTTCGACGATAAACGCGAATCCGACCATCACCCCTGGTGAGACAAAACTGCGACGCATCAGTGAAGAGCACTTTTTGCCAGACCTGTCTGATCCAGCAACGGTGGGTTTGTGCCCATAGGCGACGTTGTTGCCGGTGATGTTGTAAGGCACGCCCAGACCAGACAGGCCTTCAGTCCAGCCTCTGTCAGCCTATTGCGGACAGTCTGAGCACTGATTGTGCGTTCCTGGTGTAACTCGGGCAGTTGTTGTTGCCATCCTGTGTACCTGTCCCACAGGTGTGTTGTTCAGATGTACCGATCCTGTGTAGGTGTTGCTACACGTGGTCTGCCACTGCAAGGACGATCTGCTGTCCGTCCTGTCTCCCTGTGGCGCTGTCTTAGGCATCTCACAGTACGGACATTGCAATTTATTGCCCTGGCCACATCTGCAGTCCTCATGCCGCCTTGCAGCATGCCTAAGGCACATTCACGCAGATGAGCAGGGACCCTGGGCATATTTCTTTTGGTGTTTTTCAGAGTCAGTAGAAAGGCCTCTTTAGTGTCCTAAGTTTTCATAACTGTGACCTTAACAGCTTACAGTCGGTAGGCAATTAGTGGTTTAACGACCGTTCCACGGGTGCATGTTCATTAATTGTTTATGGTTCATCCCAAGCATGAGAAACTGTGTTTAAACCCTTTACAATGAACATCTGTGAAGTTATTTGGATTTTTACAAATTATCTTTGAAAGACAGGGTCCTGAAAAAGGGCCGTTTCTTTTTTTGCTGAGTTTATTTTCACTGCTCTCCTCCTTCTGCTCTCTCTTCTGTTAATGGGAAAAGGACTGAAGGCTCCCATCTAGTGTTGGCTCACCCACACTGCAACACTAAACCTGCATCCATCCATTCACTTCTTCCTTGGTCCTTTTAATTCTTCCCTTTCCTTCATTCTCATCCCTGCACTCTTCTCCCTTCTCTCCTTCTACCCTGAGAAACTAGTCATCGTGAGATGTGGTTCATGTCATGTGTGGACTCAATCTCCCATGCTGCTCTCCAGGTCTTCTTCCCCAGCTCATAGGCGTGGCTCCAGAGAAGGCCATCAAACTCACAGTGAGTCAAACTCCTCTCCCTCCTGTTCACTCAGCCAATCACTATGGAGATGAATCCTTAATTAACACTACATTCTTTCTAAGAGGTTCCTGACAATTCCCTCTGTAGTATCTCTGCTGATTCCCCCTCTCTCTTTACCCCCTCTCTTCCTGTAGGTGAATGACTTTGTGAGAGATAAGTTCACCGGTAAAGGCGACACCATTCCCTTTGCTGCTGAGGTGCTGGCTGGAGCCTGTGTGAGTAAGACTGGTCAATCAGTCAATCAAATGTATTTATAAAGCCCTTTTTACATCAGCTGATGTCACACAGGTGCTGTACAGAAACCCATCCTAAACCCCAAAACAGCAAGCAATGCAGAAGCACAGTGGCTAGGAAAATCTCCCTAGAAAGGCCAGAACCTAGAGAGAAAGCAGGCTATGAGGGGTGGCCAGTCCTCTTCTGGCTGTGCCGGGTGGAGATTATAACAGAACATGGCCAAGATGTTCAAATGTACATAGATGACCAGCAGGGTCAGATAATAATAATCACAGTGGTTGTGGAGGGTGCAACAGGTCAGCACCTCAGGAGTAAATGTCAGCTGGCTTTTCATAGCCAATCATTCAGAGTTAGAGACAGCAGGTGCGGTAGAGAGAGAGTCCAAAACAGCAGGTCTGGGACAAGGTGGCACATCCAGTGAACAGTTCAGGGTTCCATAGCACAAGCAGAACAGTTGAAACCGGAGCAGCAGCATGACCAGGTGGACTGGGGAGAGCAAGGAGTCTTCAGGCCAGGTAGTCCTGAGGCATGGTCTTTGGGCTCAGGTCCTCCGAGAGGAGAGAGGGAATTAGAGGGAGCATACTTAAATTCACACAGGACACTGAATAAGACAGGAGAAATACACCAGATATAACAGACTGACCCCAGCCCCCCGCCGCAAACTATTGCAGCATAAATACTGAAGGCTGAGATGGGAGTGATCGGGAGACACTGGCCCTGTCCGACGATACCCCCCGGACAGGGCCAAACAGGCAGGACGCCACTAGAGGGACATTTTCAACCACCAACCTACTATGCTGAGACAAGGCCGAGTATAGCCCACGAAGATCTCCCCCACATTCTAGGGACAGTAAGGAGGCCTGTGTCTTGTAGAGGTCGACCGATTAATCGGAATGGCCGATTTCAAGTTTTCATAACAATCGTAAATCGGTATTTTTGGACACCAATTTGGGCAATAAAAAAAAAAGATATATTTTTTTTACACCTTTATTTAATCTTTATTTAACTAGGCAAGTAAGTTAAGAACACATTCTTATTTTCAATGACGGCCTAGGAATGGTGGGTTAACTGCCTCGTTCAGGGGCACAACGACAGATTTTTACCTTGAAAGGTAAAAAAAATAAATAAAATGCATTGATGTTCATGGTTAGGTACACATTGGAGCAACGATACGCACCGCATCGATTATATCGATGGATATAATATCGATCTAGGACACGCTAGATAAACTAGTAATATCATCAACCATGTGTAGTTAACTAGTGATTATGATTGATTGTTTTTTATAAGATAAGTTTAATGCTAGCTAGCAACTTACTTTGAATTACTGCATTCGCGTAACAGGCAGTCTCCTCGTGGAGTGCAATGAGAGGCAGGTGGTTAGAGCGTTGGACTAGTTAACTGTAAGGTTGCAAGATTGAATCCCCCGAGCTGACAAGGTGAAAATCTGTCGTTCTGCCCCTGAACGAGACAGTTAACCCACCGTTCCTAGGCCGTAATTGAAAATAAGAATGTGTTAACTGACTTGCCTAGTTAAATAAAGATTAAATAAAGGTGTAAAAAAAAATATATATATATATATATATTTGTTTTTTAAATCGCCCAAATTGGTGTCCAAAAATACAGATTTCCGATTGTTATGAAAACTTGAAATCGGCCCTAATTAATCGGCCATTCCGATTAATCGGTCGACCTCTCGTCTAAGCAGATGATTTGTTGCGGTTGCAAACGTAATAAAATCTTGGTCCGATAGTCCAGGATTTTGAGGAAAAACATTAAGATCCACAACATTTATTCCATGGGACAAAACTAGGTCCAGAGTATGACTGTGACAGTGAGTAGGTCCAGAGACATGTTGGACAAAACCCACTGAGTCGATGATGGCTCCGAAAGCCTTTGAGGGATCTAACATTAAGTAGCCCTATATTGAGATGTGAGATCACAATCTCTTTCAATAAAGACAGGAATGGAGGAGGTCTTTATTCCAGCGAGATTGCTAAGGCGAACACCGCCATGTTTAGTTTTGCCCAACCTAGGCACAGACACTGTCTCAATGGGGATAGCTGAGCTGACAACACTGACTATACTAGTGGCAGACTCCACTAAGCTAGCAGGGTGCAGGCCAGGCAGCAGGCTATCTCATTGTGGAGCTGGGGGAGTTAGAGCCCCGTCTATGTTCATAGATAAGATGAGAGCACCCCACCAGCTAGGGAGGAGTGAAGGTCCTGATTGTGGGTGAGTCCAATTATCTAAAAATTAAATATTTTGGGAGGGGCAGGAACATTTTCAACCAGCGATTGAGTTGTGTAGAGCTCATCACTCCCCCTAACTGGGAGGGGGCCAGAGACAATTACTCGATGCCGACTCATCTTTCTAGCTGATTTACACGCTGAAGCTATGTTGTGCTTGGTGACCTCTGACTGTTCCATCCGAACATCGTTGGTGCCGACGTGGATAACAATATCTCTATACGCTCTACACTCGCCAGTTTTAGCTTTAGCCAGCACCATCTTCAGATTAGCCTTAATGCCGGTAGCCCTGCCCCCCGGTAAACAGTGTATGATCGCTGGATGATTAGTTTTAAGTCTAATACTGCGAGTAATGGAGTCGCCAATGACTAGGGTTTTCAATTTGTCAGAGCTAATGGTGGGAGGCTTCGGTGTCTCAGACCCTGTAACGGATAGAGGAGACTCTGACTCGTTGCTTAAAGGGGAGAACCGATTGAAAGTTTCTGTCGGCTGAATGAGCTATACCGGTTCAGCATTCCTACAGAATTTCCCTCCAGAAGCCATGAGAAAGTTGTCCTGCTGCGGGGACTGTGCGAGGGGATTTATACTACTATCTGTACTTACTGGTGGCACAGATTCTGTTTCATCCTTTCCTACACATAAATTACCCATGCCTAACGATTGCGTCTGAAGCTGGGTTTGCAGCGCGAAACGTTAGCAACAAACCGCACAGCAGCACATAAACAAGTCTGTTCCATCTTACTCAAACTTCCCAACCCTAAACCCCGCTCATTCTATTCCACCTCATCCTACTTAACTGGGAGGCTGTGGTAGCAACCCTCCCTTCCTCATGTCCCCTATGTCTCTCTCTCTGCAGGCAGGGGGTTCCCAGGTGGTCTTTACTAACCCGCTGGAGATAGTCAAGATCAGATTGCAGGTGGCAGGAGAGATCACCACAGGACCTAGAATCAGCGCCCTCAGTGTTATCCGAGACCTCGGCTTGTTCGGCCTCTACAAGGTGTGTCTTTGACCATTACGTCTGGTGGCATTGTGCTTGTATTTTGAGAAACAAAGGCCTTTTGATTGAAAATGTCTGTCACTTACCCTTTGTGTATGTAGGGTGCTAAAGCGTGTTTCTTGAGAGACATCCCTTTCTCAGCCATCTTCTTCCCAGTGTACGCCCACACCAAGGCTCAGTTCGCCGACGAACAGGGAAGACTGGGCGCATTTCAGCTGTTAGCTGCTGGAGCCATCGGCGGTACACACACACCTACCGAGCGATGCAATTCAATTCCATTTTATTTGACTGTCAAAAACAGTCATAGCCACAGGTGATACCCTTTGACTCCATTTCCCAGGTATCCCTGCTGCCTCCCTGGTGACGCCTGCCGATGTCATCAAGACGCGCCTGCAGGTAGCAGCGAGGGCGGGACAGACCACCTACACTGGAGTCACGGACTGCTTCAGGAAAATCATGCATGAGGAGGGATTCAGAGCACTGTGGAAAGGAGCTGGAGGTGTGTGTGTGTGTGTGTGTGTGTGTAGAAATGGGAATTTGCTTACTCTGTCTCTCTCCCCAGCTCGTATGTGTCGATCCTCTCCTCAGTTTGGGGTGACTCTGGTGACCTATGAGCTTCTACAGCGGTGGTTAAATGTGGACTTCGGAGGGCAGTAAGTACACACACACACACTCTCCCTGCTCTTATAACGCAAGTTATCATACAATGTCTCCCATTTCCCTATCTTTCTCTCTCCAGTCGTCCATCAGGGTCTGAGCCCACTCCTAAGTCTCGTATCTCAGAGCTTCCTCCGGTCAGTGCTGACCACGTGGGCGGTTACCGTCTGGCTACGGCCACCTTCGCTGGCGTGGAGAACAAGTTTGGCCTCCACCTGCCCAAGTTCAAGTCCTCTGGAGTGGTCTCCATTCACCATGATACCCCTTCTGCCTCCACTCAAGAGGAGGCTGCTGCCCCCTAAAGACTGGGCCTTTAACTACCTGCCCACTCCACTAGGGACTATACACTTAGACACACACTCCCAGGGGCCATGCAAAATAAATACATACTAATACACACACACTGTTTGTAGGGCCATGTAACCAGAAATACACACACACTCCCAGGGTCATTGTAACCAGACGTACACACTGCTCCCCACTCCTCCCAGGGACTAATTCAGTGCTCTCTCTCCCTGGTCCTGGAGAGCTGACTGTAGGTCAGTAGTTAAAGCTCAGTCAGTAACCTGAACACTGCACTGTGTTGTATGTACTGTGTTGTATCTCCAGTGGCTGCATGCTCCTCTTCTCTCATCCCTCTTTTCATCTGAAACATGTATTTGAAAAGAAGCCTCGTCTCCCCCCCACATTCCGGTGCCCCCCCCCCCCCCCCCCCCCCCCCCCCCCCCACACACACACATTCCGGTTGCTCGCCTCTCCCCCACTCTGCGCTCTCCCCCATGCTGCGCTCTCGCTCTCTGGTGGCTCCTCTCTTCTCAATAATAACTGATTTAGATTTTCTAGGATTTCTTTCGGATGCACATTGTGTGTAAGGCTACTTTGATTGGACAGTGTGTAGGGGATATTTGATTGGACAGCGTGTGTAAGGCTGATTGGGCCTTGCACAGGAAGTTACTGTACATATTGTAGATCTGCTGTACAGAGACGTGACACTGCTGGAAAGGAATTGTTACTGTAAGGTTGGACAATGTTATGGTAACGTTAGAGCAACACCATGAGGATAATGAGAGAAACATTGCAGTAATGTTAGAAAGCAACGTGACTAACGTCACTGTTATGTTAGAATGACGTTGGGACTCTGTCTCTTGAGAATCACTGATGTACAGACCTTTTCAACATAAGTGTTTATTGAGGAGAATCATGACCAAATGATAACTTAAATCCATTTCAATTCATTGTGTATTTTATTGAAATAAATAAAGCATATATGTATGGTTTTAATTCTAGAGGTTAGTGTTTGTTTCAAGGGGAATGAACAGCAAAAAGGGACAAGCAAAACCTTACCAGGAGTTTTGGCGTAATACTAGACTTGGTCACTTCATGTTATACTGATACAATTTTACAAAATGTCCTATCATTGGAAAGTATTCAGACCCCTTCCCCTTTTCCACATTTTGTTACGTTACAGCCTTATTCTAAAATTGATTAAATTAAGTTGTACTCATTAATACACCATAATAACAAAGCAAAACATTTAAAAAAAATTGTACCCAAAAAATACTAAATACCTTATTTACATTTTACGTATTCAGACTCTTTGCTATGTGACTCAAATGGAGCTCAGGTGCATCCTGTTTCCATTGATCATCCTTAATGTTTTTACAACTTCTACAATTCAATTGATTGGACATGATTTGGAAAGAGACACACCTGTCTATAAGGTCCCACAGTTAATAGTGCATGTCAGAGCAAAAACCAAGCCATGAGGTGGAAGGAATTGTCTGTAGAGCTCTGAGACAGGATTCTGGCGGCACAGATCTGGGGGAAGAGTACCAAAAAAATGTCTACAGCATTGAAGGTCCCCAAGAACACAGTGGCCTCCATTCTTAAATTGAATAAGTTTTGAACCTCCAAGGTCGCCCAGGCAAACTGAGCAGTCGGGGGAGAAAGACCTCAGGGAAGTGACCACGAACCCCAATCGTCACTCTGACAGAGGTCCTCTGTGGAGATGGGAGAACCTTCTAGAAGGACAACCATCTCTGCAGCACTCCACCAATCAGACCTTTATGGTAGAGTGGCCAGACAGGAGCCCGCTTGGAGTTTGCCAAAAGGCACCCGGACCACGAGAAACAAGATTCTCTGGTCTGATGAAACCAAGATTGAACTCTTTGGCCTGAATGCCAAGCCTCACGTCTGGAGGAAACCTGGCATCGTCCCTACGGTAAAGCATGGTGGTGGCAGCATTATGTTGTGGGGATGTTTAAGCGGTAGGGACTGGGAGACTAGTCAGGATTGAGTGAAAGATGAATGGAGCAAAGAACTGAAAGATCCTTGACAAAAACCTGCTCCAGAGCACTCAGAACCTCAGACTGGGGTGAAGGTTCACATTCCTTCAGGATAACGACCCTAAGCACACAGACAAGACAACGCAGGAGTGGCTAGGGACAAGTCTCAATGTCCTTGAGTGGCCCAGACAGAGCCCGGACTTGAACCCAGTCGAACATCCTCTGGAGAGACCTGAAAATAGCTGTGCAGCGACACTCCCCGTCCAACCTGACAGAGCTTGAGAGGATCTGCAGAAACCTGCCAAATACAGGTGTGCCAAGCTTGTAGCGTCATACCCAAGAAGACTCGAGGCTGTAATCAGTGCCAAAGGGGCTTCAACAAAGTACTGAGTAAAGGGTCTGAATACTTATGTAAATGTGATATTTCAGTTATACATTTTTAAAAACCTGTTTTTACCTCGTCATTATGGGATATTGTGTGTAGAATGATGGGGGGGGGGGGGACTATTTAATCCATTTTAGCATAAGGCTGTAACATAACAATGTGGAAAAAGTCAAGGGGTCTGAATACTTTCTGAATGCGTTGTGTGTGTATATATACAGAGTTTGGTAAACTCCTTCCAACAGAGAATTGTGTAATGGACAATGTTCCCACAACAAAAGTCTAGTTGAAATGCTAATTAGAATTTGGTGTCAACATGGTGAATAGTTGGCCAAACTCTGTATGGATCTATGGCTCTTCATATGAGGAAATACTTCATTAACATCCTTTCAGGAAGGAGAGAGAGACACTGGGTTTCTTTTAAGAGACCTACGGGTACAGTACATTTTTAAATGGAGAAAGTCATTAACTTTGGTTTATTCAAAAACCACTAACATATTCAGTCAAGGCAAGTAAAGTTTAAAAAGCACTTTGTCTTGTAGTGGTATGAGCTTAGGTGTAGTGCTAATGTTAAGGGATTTACTAGTAAAGCTATCCGCAGACACGTTTAAATATGTAATGTTTAATGTTTAAAATATGTGCAACCGCATATGATAAATAAGAGCATGGATAAATAAAATCTAAGGACATTGCTGCCCTAGTCTATAAAGGTTGGAATGGGTCATCCTATTTCTTTGTCTTCACCATTAAACCCACATGGTCAGCCTTTAGGGAATACACACAAGAGCTGCAAAGTAGTAAAAAGGTAGAAAGTTTTGCATATTTAGGGAAGAGCTGTGGACAGAACACGCAAATGTTCTAGAACCTGAGAGGATAAACATCACTCCTGTTCCAACTGGAGGGAGGATTTGGAAGCAAGTGCAGGAGGGGAGTGGTTCCCATGGTGATCAGGCGACTAGGCGCTGCGCGGCCAGCTCCTCTCCTTCATCACGGTTCTCGTTGATCTCCACCAGCGTGTGTACCAAACGGGTCCATTCATCTGCCTTGGGCACACAGATTTGCTGTGGAAACACACACAGGTATGACAGGTGATTTATTTCAGTGCAGCAATATAAGGGTTTTACTAGATGAATGAATGGGTCTCTCACCTCCCCTACGTCATACACCAGCACCTGTCCGTCTGAGTCTCCTGTAGCGATCTCTCTCCCTGAGTGAGCCCACCGCACACGGTTCAGAGCAGGAGACCCATTCACACACACACTTGCACTGGGCACCTAGGACACACACAGTGTTTATGTTGAATTGTTCATTGCATGTCTGTTGTTTGTACCATTTGTATGAATGTGTGTGGGGGAGGAGCTATAGGAGGATGGGCTCATTGTAATGTCTGGAATGGAAATTTTTGAACGGAGTCAGATGAGGTTTCCATATGTTTAATACCGTTCCATTACAGTGAGCCCGTCATATAGCTCCTCCCACCAGCCTCCTCTGGTGTGTGTACCTCTGTGTCGTTGTTGAGGTTCCACAGGTCCAGGCGTCCAGATCCGTCTACACAGGCGAAGAGGGCGGGGTGTGTGGGAGACCACATGACATCATACACATAGTCACAGCTGTCCTCAAATGAATACAGAGGACGGGTACTCTACAGAGAGAGAGAGAGGGTACTGTTAGAGAATGAGGTGGGGTTGATGTTTCTGCGTGTGTGTGTGTGCGTTACCTTGGTGGTCCACAGCTTGACGGTCCAGTCGAAGGAGGCAGAGATGAACAGATGGGAGAAATCCACAGGACCCCCAGCACTGTGACAGCTCAACCCAGTGACCGGACCATGATGTCCCTCAAATACATCACTGATACCTGCTTTACTGTAACACAGACCATGTGCACAAAGCAATCGTTACTCCACATCGTCAAATAAAATCACACACACACACACACACACTCACGTACCTCCCTAATCACACACACACACTCGCGTACCTGTAGAATCTCACACACACACACACTCACGTACCTCCCGAATCTCACACACACACACACACACTCACGTACCTCCCGAATCACACACACACTCACGTACCTCCCGAATCACACACACACTCACGTACCTCCCGAATCACACACACTCACGTACCTCCCGAATCACACACACACTCACGTACCTCCCGAATCACACACACACTCACGTACCTCCCGAATCACACACACACTCACGTACCTCCCGAATCACACACACACTCACGTACCTCCCGAATCACACACACACTCACGTACCTCCCGAATCACACACACTCACGTACCTCCCAAATCACACACACACACTCACGTACCTCCCGAATCACACACACACACACACTCACGTACCTCCCGAATCACACACACACACACTCACCTCCCGAATCACACACACACACTCACGTACCTCCCGAATCACACACACACTCACGTACCTCCCGTGGCGGCAGGCAGTGTAGACTGATCCATCTTCACTCCCGACCACAAAGTTGTTCACATCACCCAGCGGAAAAGCCATGGAGGTCACTGCTACTGCCTTAGACTGCTTAAACACCAGCTCCAGACTGTCCTGGAACGCACACACACACACAGCATTAAGACTGACAAAACACTAGCTCTGCGATGTCCTAGAACTCACACACACACACGCTGCAGTCGTACCTGTGGTTGAGACAGCATGTCCAGGCTCCAGGAGCACATCTTTCCATCAGTCGAGATGCTGATGAGGTTGTGAGCATTCTGAGTCCCCACCACGTTCACACAGTACACTGGGTGCTGAACATCACAGGACACAGACACAGTTCAGTCTCTATGGGCGGCAGGTAGCCTAGTGGTTAAGAGTGTTTGGCGAGTAACTGGAAGGTTGATGGTTTGAATACCTGAGCCTTGAGCAAGGCACTTAACCCTAGTGGCTCCTGTTAAGAGCGTATGACAAATGTCAGTAGCTAACAGTAGCTTGTAAGCTAATATAATGTAAATAACTTCACAATTTGAAAGCTATTGAGCACTCTGCGTATGTTACCGTGTGAGCAGATGCAGAAAGAGGAGTTCTCTGTACAGGTGTTCTCTTGTTGCTCCTGTTGTCCCATAGGACGATCTGGCCTGAGTAAGTCCCACCCACGACCAGGTTAGGATGGAACCTGGCGAACGCTGCTGACATCACTGCAGACTGGAGGACAGGCAGAAGAAAATGATTTTCGCAGAGCAGTGCGTGTGTGTGGTGGCACCTTCATTGGGGAGGACGGGTTTGTGGAATGGTATCAAATACATCAGACACAAGGTTTCCAGGTGTTTGATACCATTCCATTCACTCCGTTCCAGACATTATTATGAGCCGTCTTCCCCTCAGCAGCCTCCCCTGGTGTGTGTGTATGCGCGTTCATGCGTTTGTGTACCTGGCAGTGGAAGGTGTATTCAGGTGTTGTCTTCTTGAACTTCATGTTCCAGACCAAAGCCACTCCGTCAGGCTCATGAGGAGCCTCCTCGTTGTTGTTGTAGGAGGCCACCAGCAGCTCAGGGTACTGAATCAAACAGGAGTCGAACACGAGATTAATATGAATCCGACAGTTCCATATAGTATATACACTGAGTGTAAAAAACATTAGGAACACCTTCCTTTTGCCCTCATAACAGCCTCAATTCGTTGGGGAATGGACTCTACAAGGTGTCAAAAGTGTTCCACAGGGATGCTGACCCATGTTGACTCCAATGCTTCCCACAGTTGTTTCAAGTTGTCTGGATGTCTTTTGGGTGGTGAACCATTCTTGATTCACACGGGAAACTGTTGAGCACGAAAAACCCAGCAGCGTTGCAGTTCCAGACACACTCAAACCGGTGAACCTGGCACCTACTACATACCCTTTTCATTCAGTCTATTTCATGGAAAGAACAGGTTTTGTACACTCAGTGTATATTTACAATCATTACACACTGTCTTACCTGAGGAGACCAGTCCAGACAGGTGACCACCCTGTTCTTGGACCAACGTTCGTCAGAGAACGCCCTGTTCAGAGACATCTTAGCCCCCGCCTGCATCTCACTGGAAAAGAAGAACGAGAAGGAGAGAGGAGGGGGTAGAGAGGAGCAGGATGGGAGAGAGAAGAGGAGGGGGAGAGGGGAAGGAGAGAGGAGGGGAGAGAGAGGAGGAGGGGGTAGAGAGGAGCAGGATGGGAGAGAGAAGAGGAGGGGGAGAGGGGAAGGAGAGAGGAGGGGAAGGAGAGAGGAGGGGAGAGAGAAGAGAAGGGGGAGAGGAGAGTGGGACAGGGGAGAGAGAGGCCGTTAGGGAGAGAGGAGGTGTTTGTTGTTATTATTGATATTGATTATTGTACTAAAATGTTGAGGGAGCTAGCACACAAGCATTTAGCTGCACCTTTTATACCAGCTGGGAAGTGTGTGTGTGACTAATAAGAATAATAATTATTTGACAGTTTGGGGTGTCTCACCCCTCCTTGTCTTCCAGGTCTCGGCCGCTGTAGTCAAAGCAGACGTCTACTCGTTCAGACAGAGCCCGCTCCACAATCCTGCTCCCTCGATCGAAGAACGCCATGAATTCCTCCGAGTGGAGAAGCTGCATCTTCTCCTCTTCAGTCAGATCTTTGGGAGTGACTACAAACACACACACAAATATCAGCTGTGGTGTAGGCAGGGCTAGCCAATTTACAGGTAAGAGGTTAAAGTCAGTCTCACCTTCTTCCTGCTTCTCCTCCTGATCAGCTTTCTCCTCCTTGGACTCCTCTGCTGGCTTGGGCTCAGCCATCTCCTCCTCCTCTTCCTCCTCCGCTACAAACACCCCCACACACACAGGTTCAATATCATGCTCACAACAACACAACATACTTTTAAAAGTCTGTAAATTGCTGGTAACACATAAAACACAAGGACTACCTGGTTTGGCCTGTGTGTGTGTTTGTGTACAGGTGGGGGTCTGTGTCTCCTTGGAGTAGGACACAGACTGTTTGGGTGGGAAATCCACCTGGGTCACCTTTGCCATGCCAAGCCTCAAACTACGCCTGGAGACACATACATAGTCAGGGAGACACATACAAACCTAAAAACACAGCCACAAGATTATACAGACTCTCTCATGCACGTACACACAAGGTCGGAGACTCTTCCACATCCAAATACACCATCAGAAAGACAAACACTCTACATGCGCTAGCAGACAGCAATGTGCATGATGCAAACATGTCCACCAAGGAAAGACCAGGCCGAAGAAGAGAGGAGCAGTACCCCAGCCAAGTAGGGAATATGTCTTAGATAGTAAGAGAGAGAGAGAAGCAGTACCCCAGCCAAGTAGGGAATATGTCTTAGATAGTAAGAGAGAGAGAGAAGCAGTACCCCAGCCAAGTAGGGAATATGTCTTAGATAGTAAGAGAGAGAGAGAAGCAGTACCCCAGCCAAGTAGGGAATATGTCTTAGATAGTAAGAGAGAGAGAGAAGCAGTACCCCAGCCAAGTAGGGAATATGTCTTAGATAGTAAGAGAGAGAGGAGCAGTACCCCAGCCAAGTAGGGAATATGTCTTAGATAGTAAGAGAGAGAGAGAGGAGCAGTACCCCAGCCAAGTAGGGAATATGTCTTAGATAGTAAGAGAGAGAGGAGCAGTACCCCAGCCAAGTAAGGAATATGTCTTAGATAGTAAGAGAGAGAGGAGCAGTACCCCAGCCAAGTAGGGAATATGTCTTAGATAGTAAGAGAGAGAGAGAGGAGCAGTACCCCAGCCAAGTAGGGAATATGTCTTAGATAGTAAGAGAGAGAGGAGCAGTACCCCAGCCAAGTAGGGAATATGTCTTAGATAGTAAGAGAGAGAGGAGCAGTACCCCAGCCAAGTAGGGAATATGTCTTAGATAGTAAGAGAGAGAGAGGAGCAGTACCCCAGCCAAGTAGGGAATATGTCTTAGATAGTAAGAGAGAGAGGAGCAGTACCCCAGCCAAGTAGGGAATATGTCTTAGATAGTAAGAGAGAGAGAGAGGAGCAGTACCCCAGCCAAGTAGGGAATATGTCTTAGATAGTAAGAGAGAGAGAGAGGAGCAGTACCCCAGCCAAGTAGGGAATATGTCTTAGATAGTAAGAGAGAGAGAGGAGCAGTACCCCAGCCAAGTAGGGAATATGTCTTAGATAGTAAGAGAGAGAGAGAGGAGCAGTACCCCAGCCAAGTAGGGAATATGTCTTAGATAGTAAGAGAGAGAGAGAGGAGCAGTACCCCAGCCAAGTAGGGAATATGTCTTAGATAGTAAGAGAGAGAGAGAGGAGCAGTACCCCAGCCAAGTAGGGAATATGTCTTAGATAGTAAGAGAGAGAGAGAGGAGCAGTACCCCAGTAGGTCGGAGTCAGAGTGCAGCTGTAGAGTAGAGGGGTCAGGATCCCAGTGTAACGTCCTGATACAGCCACAACGCACCACCGGGGAGAAGCAGAGAGGGGGAGAGCAGGAGAGAAAAGTTAGATGAGAGAGAAGTAGACAGAGAAGGAGAGGGAGCGGAGAGAGAGATGGCGAGAGAGAAAACAGGGAGTGAGAGAGGAGTGGGAAGTGAAAGAGAGAAAGCAGACAAGTCAGAATTTACAAACCTGTTGTTAATAAATACTGAGCCAGGAAATACACTGAACTAAAATATAAATGCAACATGCAACAATTTCAAAGATTTTACTGAGTTACAGTTCATAGAAGGAAATCAGTCAAATGAAATAAATTCATTAATTAGGCCCTAATCTATGGATTTCATATGACTGGGAATCCAGATATGCATCTGTTGGTCACAGATACCTTAAAAAAAGTAGGGGTGTGGATCAGAAAACCAGTCAGTATCTGGTGTGACCAACATTTGCCTCATGCAGCGTGACACATCTCATTCACAATGTTTACAGCAGCATTACGCTTGCCCACACGAAGCCATACGCGCTTTCTGCCATCTGCCCGGCACAGTTGAATCCAGGATTTATTTGTGAAGAGCACACTTTTTCATTGTGCCGGTGGCCATCGAAGGTGAGCATTTGCCCACTGAAGTGAGTGACGACGCCGAACTGCAGTCAGGTCAAGACCCTGGTGAGAATGACGAGCACGCGTCCCTGAGGTTTCTGACAGTTTGTGCAGAAATTATTTGGTTGTGTAAACCCACAGTTTCATCAGCTGTCTGGGTGGCTGGTCTCAGACGATCCCGCAGGTGAAGAAGCTGGATGTGGAGGTCCTGAGCTGTGAAGAAGCAAGTGGTGGTCCTGGGCTGTGAAGAAGCCAGTGGAGGTCCTGGGCTGTGAAGAAGCCAGTGGAGGTCCTGGGCTGTGAAGAAGCCAGTGGAGGTCCTGGGCTGTGAAGAAGCCAGTGGAGGTCCTGGGCTGTGAAGAAGCCAGTGGAGGTCCTGGGCTGTGAAGAAGCCAGTGGAGGTCCTGGGCTGTGAAGAAGCCAGTGGTGGTCCTGGGCTGTGAAGAAGCCAGTGGAGGTCCTGGGCTGTGAAGAAGCCAGTGGAGGTCCTGGGCTATGAAGAAGCCAGTGGAGGTCCTGGGCTGTGAAGAAGCCAGTGGCGGTCCTGGGCTGTGAAGAAGCCAGTGGAGGTCCTGGGCTGTGAAGAAGCCAGTGGAGGTCCTGGGCTGTGAAGAAGCCAGTGGAGGTCCTGGGCTGTGAAGAAGCCAGTGGAGGTCCTGGGCTGTGAAGAAGCCAGTGGAGGTCCTGGGCTGTGAAGAAGCCAGTGGAGGTCCTGGGCTGTGAAGAAGCCAGTGGAGGTCCTGGGCTGTGAAGAAGCCAGTGGTGGTCCTGGGCTGTGAAGAAGTCAGTGGAGGTCCTGGGCTGTGAAGAAGCCAGTGGAGGTCCTGGGCTGTAAAGAAGCCAGTGGAGGTCCACGCCAGCCCATGTGGAGGTCCTGGGCTGGCGTGGTTACACGTGGTCTGCGGTTGTAAGGCCGGTTGGATGTACTGCCAAATTCTAAAAAAAACGACTATGGAGGCAGCTTATGGTAGAGAAATTAACATTAAATTATCTAGCGACAGCTCTGGTGGACATTCTTGCCATCAACATGCCAACTGCATGTGTTGTGTGACAAAACTGCACATTTTTGAGTGGCCTTTTATTGCCCCCCAGCACAAGGTGCACCTGTGTAATGATCATGTTGTTTAATCATCTTCTTGATATCCCTCACCTGTCAAGTGGATGGATTATCTTGGCAAATGAGAAATGCTCACTAACAGGGATGTAAACACATTTTTGCACAACATTTGAGAGAAATAAGCTTTTTTGTGCTGATGGAAAATATCTTGGATCTCAGCTCATGAAACATGGGACCAACACTTTACATGTTGTGTTTATATTTTTGTTCAGTGTAGTTAATCACATAGACACACATACCTAGAGTTTCCATCTCCAGAGTCCTGGCTTCCTGTCTCGCTGCACATTGATTTGGCTGAGGGAGACATAGGGGCGGGGACTAGATAGTGAAACAAACACGTATCCTCTGTTATTACTCTCAGAGGCTGGGCTGTTGAGTGAGTGAGTGAGTGAGTGAGTGAGTGAGTGATCAGTTGGTTAGTCATAAAATAAAAAAGGGGGAAGATACAAAAAAGGAAAAGAAATAAAAGGAGAAGAGAGAGAAAAGTAGGTGTAAGTGACATGCTGAGGCTTCATGCTGAAAGGTTTAATCAAAACCAGAAGAGAAAACAACAGAAAAGATGTGAAGAATTCTTTAACAATTCAACAAAACCAAGACAGGACAAGGAAATTATATTGGTGTAACACTCAAATGTTAAACACAGACAATGAATGTTAAATTAGAATACAAACTGTGTGTGTGTGTGTGTGTGTGTGTGTGTGTGTGTCTCCTTACCATTGGTTATATCAGGGGCGATCCCCATGCTCTGCAGTAGAGCTTCAGCCTCTCTCCTCTTCTTCTCCAGGTCAGACGAGTCTGGTGCCCCAGCTGCACCCCCCTCCCCTCCCCGCTTAGAGTCAGACCCCTACAGGGGGGGAGGGAGGAAGGGGGGCGAGGTACCGTGAGGGGATTTGTTGAATGGCAGGGACAGGGAGACAGTAATATAATAAATACTGCATGTTGGCTATAACATAATAATCATATACTGATAGCCCCCACTCCTCTGCATCAAGCCAGCAGTCAGCAGGTTCTACATCATTCTTCTATTCTCTCTACTCACATCCTTCTTCTTGTTCTTCTCCTCCTCCTTTCTCTTCTTTTCCTCTCTGATTTGGGCCAGGCGTTGTTTCTTCCTCTCCAGCTCCGCCTTCAGCTCACTCTTATCCTGTTTATCTGCCATGCTATAAGAGAGAGGGAGAGAGAGAGAACAAGTCAATATGAGTTTGGAGATGTGTGTGTGCATGCGTGCGTGCGCTGGGGGGTGTCACACTGGAACCATGTGAACACAAAGGGACAACTATTCATGACAATGTGTCCTTTATCTGTGAAATGTAAAGTAAGAAACAAAGTAGTGACAGTATCTATGCTATGCCTACGTTAAGCTGGGTTGTTATTAGGCGGCATTCTGCCTTCTCCCTTCAGTTCTCAGCCATTAGCTTCGCCCATGACTGCCTCGTGTGAACTACAACACCGAAGCTGTGTATTCATGTTTAGAAACTTGAATAACCATCACCTGCGATGCGGCTTTCGAAACATAGGGCCTTTATCTTTCAGCGGGAAAGAATCATTCAAATGAAACAGGTAGACTTCCTGTAGCAGTTACAGATCCATACAGCTATGGTGCCTTACTGTAGCAGTTACAGATCCATACAGCTATGGTGCCTTACTGTAGCAGTTACAGATCCATACAGCTATGGTGCCTTCCTGTAGCAGTTACAGATCCATACAGCTATGGTGCCTTACTGTAGCAGTTACAGATCCATACAGCTATGGTGCCTTACTGTAGCAGTTACAGATCCATACAGCTATGGTGCCTTACTGTAGCAGTTACAGATCCATACAGCTATGGTGCCTTACTGTAGCAGTTACAGATCCATACAGCTATGGTGCCTTACTGTAGCAGTTACAGATCCATACAGCTATGGTGCCTTACTGTAGAAGTTACAGATCCATACAGCTATGGTGCCTTACTGTAGCAGTTACAGATCCATACAGCTATGGTGCCTTACTGTAGAAGTTACAGATCCATACAGCTATGGTGCCTTACTGTAGCAGTTACAGATCCATACAGCTATGGTGCCTTACTGTAGCAGTTACAGATCCATACAGCTATGATGCCTTACTGTAGCAGTTACAGATCCATACAGCTATGGTGCCTTACTGTAGCAGTTACAGATCCATACAGCTATGGTGCCTTACTGTAGCAGTTACAGATCCATACAGCTATGGTGCCTTACTGTAGAAGTTACAGATCCATACAGCTATGGTGCCTTACTGTAGCAGTTACAGATCCATACAGCTATGGTGCCTTACTGTAGAAGTTACAGATCCATACAGCTATGGTGCCTTACTGTAGCAGTTACAGATCCATACAGCTATGGTGCCTTACTGTAGCAGTTACAGATCCATACAGCTATGGTGCCTTACTGTAGCAGTTACAGATCCATACAGCTATGGTGCCTTACTGTAGAAGTTACAGATCCATACAGCTATGGTGCCTTACTGTAGCAGTTACAGATCCATACAGCTATGGTGCCTTACTGTAGCAGTTACAGATCCATACAGCTATGGTGCCTTACTGTAGAAGTTACAGATCCATACAGCTATGGTGCCTTACTGTAGCAGTTACAGATCAATACAGGTATGGTGCCTTACTGTAGAAGTTACAGATCCATACAGCTATGGTGCCTTACTGTAGAAGTTACAGATCCATACAGCTATGGTGCCTTACTGTAGCAGTTACAGATCCATACAGCTATGGTGCCTTACTGTAGCAGTTACAGATCCATACAGCTATGGTGCCTTACTGTAGCAGTTACAGATCCATACAGCTATGGTGCCTTACTGTAGCAGTTACAGATCCATACAGCTATGGTGCCTTACTGTAGAAGTTACAGATCCATACAGCTATGGTGCCTTACTGTAGCAGTTACAGATCCATACAGCTATGGTGCCTTACTGTAGAAGTTACAGATCCATACAGCTATGGTGCCTTACTGTAGCAGTTACAGATCCATACAGCTATGGTGCCTTACTGTAGCAGTTACAGAACCATACAGCTATGATACCTTACTGTAGCAGTTACAGATCCATACAGCTATGGTGCCTTACTGTAGCAGTTACAGATCCATACAGCTATGGTGCCTTACTGTAGCAGTTACAGATCCATACAGCTATGGTGCCTTACTGTAGAAGTTACAGATCCATACAGCTATGGTGCCTTACTGTAGCAGTTACAGATCCATACAGCTATGGTGCCTTACTGTAGAAGTTACAGATCCATACAGCTATGGTGCCTTACTGTAGCAGTTACAGATCCATACAGCTATGGTGCCTTACTGTAGCAGTTACAGATCCATACAGCTATGGTGCCTTACTGTAGCAGTTACAGATCCATACAGCTATGGTGCCTTACTGTAGAAGTTACAGATCCATACAGCTATGGTGCCTTACTGTAGCAGTTACAGATCCATACAGCTATGGTGCCTTACTGTAGCAGTTACAGATCCATACAGCTATGGTGCCTTACTGTAGCAGTTACAGATCCATACAGCTATGGTGCCTTACTGTAGCAGTTACAGATCCATACAGCTATGGTGCCTTACTGTAGAAGTTACAGATCCATACAGCTATGGTGCCTTACTGTAGCAGTTACAGATCCATACAGCTATGGTGCCTTACTGTAGCAGTTACAGATCCATACAGCTATGGTGCCTTACTGTAGCAGTTACAGATCCATACAGCTATGGTGCCTTACTGTAGAAGTTACAGATCCATACAGCTATGGTGCCTTACTGTAGCAGTTACAGATCCATACAGCTATGGTGCCTTACTGTAGCAGTTACAGATCCATACAGCTATGGTGCCTTACTGTAGCAGTTACAGATCCATACAGCTATGGTGCCTTACTGTAGAAGTTACAGATCCATACAGCTATGGTGCCTTACTGTAGCAGTTACAGATCCATACAGCTATGGTGCCTTACTGTAGCAGTTACAGATCCATACAGCTATGGTGCCTTACTGTAGCAGTTACAGATCCATACAGCTATGGTGCCTTACTGTAGAAGTTACAGATCCATACAGCTATGGTGCCTTACTGTAGCAGTTACAGATCCATACAGCTATGGTGCCTTACTGTAGAAGTTACAGATCCATACAGCTATGGTGCCTTACTGTAGCAGTTACAGATCCATACAGCTATGGTGCCTTACTGTAGCAGTTACAGATCCATACAGCTATGGTGCCTTACTGTAGCAGTTACAGATCCATACAGCTATGGTGCCTTACTGTAGAAGTTACAGATCCATACAGCTATGGTGCCTTACTGTAGAAGTTACAGATCCATACAGCTATGGTGCCTTACTGTAGCAGTTACAGATCCATACAGCTATGGTGCCTTACTGTAGAAGTTACAGATCCATACAGCTATGGTGCCTTACTGTAGCAGTTACAGATCAATACAGGTATGGTGCCTTACTGTAGAAGTTACAGATCCATACAGCTATGGTGCCTTACTGTAGAAGTTACAGATCCATACAGCTATGGTGCCTTACTGTAGAAGTTACAGATCCATACAGATATGGTGCCTTACTGTAGCAGTTACAGATCTATACAGCTATGGTGCCTTACTGTAGCAGTTACAGATCCATACAGCTATGGTGCCTTACTGTAGAAGTTACAGATCCATACAGCTATGGTGCCTTACTGTAGCAGTTACAGATCTATACAGCTATGGTGCCTTACTGTATGGTGCCTTACTGTAGAAGTTACAGATCCATACAGCTATGGTGCCTTACTGTAGAAGTTACAGATCCATACAGCTATGGTGCATTACTGTATGGTGCCTTACTGTAGCAGTTACAGATCTATACAGCTATGGTGCCTTACTGTAGCAGTTACAGATCTATACAGCTATGGTGCCTTATTGTAGCAGTTACAGATCCATACAGCTATGGTGCCTTACTGTAGCAGTTACAGATCTATACAGCTATGGTGCCTTACTGAGCAGTTAAAGATCTATACAGCTATGGTGCCTTACTGTATGGTGCCTTATTGTAGCAGTTACAGATCTATACAGCTATGGTGCCTTATTGTAGCAGTTACAGATCTATACAGCTATGGTGCCTTATTGTAGAAGTTACAGATCCACACAGCCACGGGGTCTTACTGTAGCAGTTACAGATCCATACAGCTATGGTGCCTTACTGTATGGTGCCTTACTGTAGCAGTTACAGATTTATACAGCTATGGTGCCTTACTGTATGGTGCCTTATTGTAGCAGTTACATATCCATACAGCTATGGTGTCTTACTGTAGCAGTTACAGATCCACACAGCCATGGGGTCTTACTGTAGCAGTTACAGATCCATACAGGTATGAACCTTACTGTATGGTGCCTTATTGTAGAAGTTACAGATCCATACAGCTATGGTGCCTTACTGTAGCAGTTACAGATCCATACAGCTATGGTGCCTTACTGTAGAAGTTACAGATCCATACAGCTATGGTGCCTTACTGTAGCAGTTACAGATCCATACAGCTATGGTGCCTTACTGTAGCAGTTACAGATCCATACAGCTATGGTGCCTTACTGTAGAAGTTACAGATCCATACAGCTATGGTGCCTTACTGTAGCAGTTACAGATCCATACAGCTATGGTGCCTTACTGTAGAAGTTACAGATCCATACAGCTATGGTGCCTTACTGTAGCAGTTACAGATCCATACAGCTATGGTGCCTTACTGTAGCAGTTACAGATCCATACAGCTATGATGCCTTACTGTAGCAGTTACAGATCCATACAGCTATGGTGCCTTACTGTAGCAGTTACAGATCCATACAGCTATGGTGCCTTACTGTAGCAGTTACAGATCCATACAGCTATGGTGCCTTACTGTAGAAGTTACAGATCCATACAGCTATGGTGCCTTACTGTAGCAGTTACAGATCCATACAGCTATGGTGCCTTACTGTAGAAGTTACAGATCCATACAGCTATGGTGCCTTACTGTAGCAGTTACAGATCCATACAGCTATGGTGCCTTACTGTAGCAGTTACAGATCCATACAGCTATGGTGCCTTACTGTAGCAGTTACAGATCCATACAGCTATGGTGCCTTACTGTAGAAGTTACAGATCCATACAGCTATGGTGCCTTACTGTAGCAGTTACAGATCCATACAGCTATGGTGCCTTACTGTAGAAGTTACAGATCCATACAGCTATGGTGCCTTACTGTAGCAGTTACAGATCCATACAGCTATGGTGCCTTACTGTAGCAGTTACAGATCCATACAGCTATGGTGCCTTACTGTAGCAGTTACAGATCCATACAGCTATGGTGCCTTACTGTAGAAGTTACAGATCCATACAGCTATGGTGCCTTACTGTAGCAGTTACAGATCCATACAGCTATGGTGCCTTACTGTAGCAGTTACAGATCCATACAGCTATGGTGCCTTACTGTAGCAGTTACAGATCCATACAGCTATGGTGCCTTACTGTAGCAGTTACAGATCCATACAGCTATGGTGCCTTACTGTAGAAGTTACAGATCCATACAGCTATGGTGCCTTACTGTAGCAGTTACAGATCCATACAGCTATGGTGCCTTACTGTAGCAGTTACAGATCTATACAGCTATGGTGCCTTACTGTAGAAGTTACAGATCCATACAGCTATGGTGCCTTACTGTAGCAGTTACAGATCCATACAGCTATGGTGCTATACTGTAGAAGTTACAGATCCATACAGCTATGGTGCCTTACTGTAGCAGTTACAGATCCATACAGCTATGGTGCCTTACTGTAGCAGTTACAGATCCATACAGCTATGGTGCCTTACTGTAGCAGTTACAGATCCATACAGCTATGGTGCCTTACTGTAGAAGTTACAGATCCATACAGCTATGGTGCCTTACTGTAGAAGTTACAGATCCATACAGCTATGGTGCCTTACTGTAGCAGTTACAGATCCATACAGCTATGGTGCCTTACTGTAGAAGTTACAGATCCATACAGCTATGGTGCCTTACTGTAGCAGTTACAGATCAATACAGGTATGGTGCCTTACTGTAGAAGTTACAGATCCATACAGCTATGGTGCCTTACTGTAGAAGTTACAGATCCATACAGATATGGTGCCTTACTGTAGCAGTTACAGATCTATACAGCTATGGTGCCTTACTGTAGCAGTTACAGATCCATACAGCTATGGTGCCTTACTGTAGAAGTTACAGATCCATACAGCTATGGTGCCTTACTGTAGCAGTTACAGATCTATACAGCTATGGTGCCTTACTGTATGGTGCCTTACTGTAGAAGTTACAGATCCATACAGCTATGGTGCCTTACTGTAGAAGTTACAGATCCATACAGCTATGGTGCATTACTGTATGGTGCCTTACTGTAGCAGTTACAGATCTATACAGCTATGGTGCCTTACTGTAGCAGTTACAGATCTATACAGCTATGGTGCCTTATTGTAGCAGTTACAGATCCATACAGCTATGGTGCCTTACTGTAGCAGTTACAGATCTATACAGCTATGGTGCCTTACTGAGCAGTTAAAGATCTATACAGCTATGGTGCCTTACTGTATGGTGCCTTATTGTAGCAGTTACAGATCTATACAGCTATGGTGCCTTATTGTAGCAGTTACAGATCTATACAGCTATGGTGCCTTATTGTAGAAGTTACAGATCCACACAGCCATGGGGTCTTACTGTAGCAGTTACAGATCCATACAGCTATGGTGCCTTACTGTATGGTGCCTTACTGTAGCAGTTACAGATTTATACAGCTATGGTGCCTTACTGTATGGTGCCTTATTGTAGCAGTTACATATCCATACAGCTATGGTGTCTTACTGTAGCAGTTACAGATCCACACAGCCATGGGGTCTTACTGTAGCAGTTACAGATCCATACAGGTATGAACCTTACTGTATGGTGCCTTATTGTAGCAGTTACAGATCCATACAGCTATGATGTCTTACTGTAGCAGTTACAGATCAATACAGGTATGAAACTTACTGTAGCAGTTACAGATCCATACAGCTATGGTGCCTTACTGTAGCAGTTACAGATCCATACAGCTATGAACCTTACTGTAGCAGTTACAGATCCATACAGCTATGAACCTTACTGTAGCAGTTACAGATCCATACAGGTATGAACCTTACTGTAGCAGTTACAGATCCATACAGGTATGAACCTTACTGTAGCAGTTACAGATCCATGCAGGTATAAACCTTACTGTAGCAGTTACAGATCAACAAAGCTATGAACCTTACTGTAGCAGTTACAGATCAATACAGGTATGAACCTTACTGTAGCAGTTACAGATCAATACAGGTATGAACCTTACTGTAGCAGTTACAGATCAACACAGCTATGAACCTTACTGTAGCAGTTACAGATCCATACAGCTATGAACCTTACTGTAGCAGTTACAGATCAATACAGCTATGAACCTTACTGTAGCAGTTACAGATCCATACAGCTATGAACCTTACTGTAGCAGTTACAGATCAACACAGCTATGAACCTTACTGTAGCAGTTACAGATCTATGCAGGTATGAACCTTACTGTAGCAGTTACAGATCAACACAGCTATGAACCTTACTGTAGCAGTTACAGATCTATGCAGGTATGAACCTTACTGTAGCAGTTACAGATCAACAAAGCTATGAACCTTACTGTAGCAGTTACAGATCCATACAGGTATGAACCTTACTGTAGCAGTTACAGATCCATACAGGTATGAACCTTACTGTAGCAGTTACAGATCCATACAGGTATGAACCTTACTGTAGCAGTTACAGATCCATGCAGGTATGAACCTTACTGTAGCAGTTACAGATCCATACAGGTATGAACCTTACTGTAGCAGTTACAGATCCATACAGGTATGAACCTTACTGTAGCAGTTACAGATCCATACAGCTATGAACCTTACTGTAGCAGTTACAGATCCATACAGGTATGAACCTTACTGTAGCAGTTACAGATCCATACAGGTATGAACCTTACTGTAGCAGTTACAGATCCATGCAGGTATGAACCTTACTGTAGCAGTTACAGATCCATACAGGTATGAACCTTACTGTAGCAGTTACAGATCAACAAAGCTATGAACCTTACTGTAGCAGTTACAGATCCATACAGGTATGAACCTTACTGTAGCAGTTACAGATCCATGCAGGTATGAACCTTACTGTAGCAGTTACAGATCCATACAGGTATGAACCTTACTGTAGCAGTTACAGATCCATGCAGGTATGAACCTTACTGTAGCAGTTACAGATCCATACAGGTATGAACCTTACTGTAGCAGTTACAGATCCATACAGGTATGAACCTTACTGTAGCAGTTACAGATCCATACAGGTATGAACCTTACTGTAGCAGTTACAGATCCATACAGGTATGAACCTTACTGTAGCAGTTACAGATCCATACAGGTATGAACCTTACTGTAGCAGTTACAGATCAACACAGCTATGAACCTTACTGTAGCAGTTACAGATCCATGCAGGTATGAACCTTACTGTAGCAGTTACAGATCCATACAGGTATGAACCTTACTGTAGCAGTTACAGATCCATACAGGTATGAACCTTACTGTAGCAGTTACAGATCCATACAGGTATGAACCTTACTGTAGCAGTTACAGATCCATACAGGTATGAACCTTACTGTAGCAGTTACAGATCCATACAGGTATGAACCTTACTGTAGCAGTTACAGATCCATACAGGTATGAACCTTACTGTAGCAGTTACAGATCCATACAGGTATGAACCTTACTGTAGCAGTTACAGATCCATACAGGTATGAACCTTACTGTAGCAGTTACAGATCCATACAGGTATGAACCTTACTGTAGCAGTTACAGATCCATGCAGGTATGAACCTTACTGTAGCAGTTACAGATCCATACAGGTATGAACCTTACTGTAGCAGTTACAGATCCATGCAGGTATGAACCTTACTGTAGCAGTTACAGATCCATACAGGTATGAACCTTACTGTAGCAGTTACAGATCCATGCAGGTATGAACCTTACTGTAGCAGTTACAGATCAACACAGCTATGAACCTTACTGTAGCAGTTACAGATCCATACAGGTATGAACCTTACTGTAGCAGTTACAGATCAATACAGGTATGAACCTTACTGTAGCAGTTACAGATCCATACAGGTATGAACCTTACTGTAGCAGTTACAGATCCATACAGGTATGAACCTTACTGTAGCAGTTACAGATCCATACAGGTATGGTGCCTTACTGTAGCAGTTACAGATCCATACAGGTATGAACCTTACTGTAGCAGTTACAGATCCATACAGGTATGAACCTTCCTGTAGCAGTTACAGATCCATACAGCTATGGTGCCTTACTGTAGCAGTTACAGATCCATACAGGTATGAACCTTACTGTAGCAGTTACAGATCCATACAGGTATGGGTGCCTCGATCCGACGAAAATAGACTTCCGCTACATTTCCCGAGTTATGTTTACACACAGATGTTCGCAGAAAGATAGCTAATGTGCACATATGGTCACCTCTTGTCTTTTGTCTGTTTTCCGTAAACAACAAGCTCTGTCACATGGAGATATGGCTGTGTGGGAACGAACACTAAGCATAACCCTATCAAGGTGTGTGTCAATTTAACCTTTTTGTAAAAAAGGTATCATTATTTCTCAGTGATATGAAAGATAAGGTCCTTATGCTTCCAAAACCGTACCGCTAGTGATGCATAGCTCTGCCTGTTAATGTTCAGACCCATGGCCGGCTCCAGGCATAAGAGACATAAGTGGTCGCTTAGGGCAGTATTTCCCAACTCTAGTCCTCCAGTACCACCAACAGTACACATTTTAGTTGACAAACACACCTGATTCAACTTGTCAGCTAATCATCAAGCCCTCAATGAGTTGAATCAGGTGTGTTTGTCCAGGGTTACAACTAAAATATGTACTGTTGTGGGTACTGGAGGACTGGAGTTGAGAAACACTGGCCTAGGGCCTCAGGCTGCTAACCAAACTGTTTTATTCTTTTTTAAATGTAGGTACTCAGTCGGGTCTCAACTTACTGTTGAGAGTAAAATAGTATAATACACACGGTGCAAGTTCAAAATGTGATTGTGCATCAGCAATTTTTCTCTTGTTATGTCAGTTAAATCAAATCAAATCAAATGTTATTGGTCACATACACATGGTTAGCAGATGTTAATGTGACTGTAGCGAAATGCTTGTGCTTCTAGTTCCGAACATGCAGTAATATCTATCAAGTAATCTAACAATTTCATAACAACTACCTTATACACACAAGTGTAAAGGAATTAATAAGAATGTGTACATAAAAATATATGAATGAGCGATGGCCGAACGGCATAGGCAAGATACAGTATGTGGTATAGAGGACAGCATATACATATGAGATGAGTAATGTAGGGTATGTAAACATTATATGAAGTGTCATTGTTTAAAGTGGCTGGTGATACATTTAATACATCAATTTCCATTATTAAAGTGGCTGGAGTAGAGTCAGTATGTTGGCAGCAGCCACTCAATGTTAGTGGTGGCTGTTTAACAGTCTGATGGCCTTGAGATAGAAGCTGTTTTTCAGTCTCTCTGTCCCAGCTTTGATGCACCTGTACTGACCTCGCCTTCTGGATGATAGCGGGGTGAACAGGCAGTGGCTCAGGTGGTTGTTGTCCTTGATGATCTGACAGTCACTCAATTAGCCAGGTCAGCTAACAATTTATAGATTGGTAAATTAGTCTAGCCAGCTATCTAAACTTGTAGTTATCATGGCCGAATGCCGACTGGTCACGCAGGGCACGTGCCGAGGGGGCCCCCATTGATTTTGTTAGTCACTCTCACTCAGATATCATTAACATGGCATAAGTCATGGCAAAATGGATAGAATTGCAGGAAATGAGTTGTAAAACAGGGGGGAAATTCTCTGCCCTATGGCAAAATAAGTAGAACTGCATGAAATGTGTTAAAAATGTTATTTCGGCCATATGGCAAAATGTGTAGAATTGCAGAAAACTTGCTTTATAACTGCAACATTTGTATCACGTTTTAGGGCCTCAGGCTGCTAGGGGGACCCCAACCCTAACTGTTTTATATTTTAATGTAGGTACTCAGGGTCTCAATTTACTGTTGAGAGTTACAACAGTAGAATACACCAGGTGCCATTTGAAATTTGGTTGCATATCAGCAATTTTTCTATTGTTATGTCAGTCACTGAGAGTCACTGAATTAGCCATGTCATCTAACAATCTATAGATTGGTAAATTAACCAAATCTCAGTTTGGGCCTATTTAGACCGAGTGTCAGGGATTTTAACAAAACTCCCCCGTACAGAAGACACCTTCGTCCAATGTCTTACATGTAATGTAATGGAACTGAGTCATGATCAAGGTCTGTGTTATTATATTTTGATCAAAACGAATTCTGGTCAGATCTTATAATGGGCAGATGAGATAGAAAATGTAGGCCTATTTCTTGTCGTTGATTCATGACGTAGATACAATCATGAGATTACAACATTAACAAAAAAAGCTTGTTATTAATACCAAATTAATTATATGGTTGATTGGAAAGGTCAAACGGGTTGAGTAGGACATGGCTGATTGGCCACATCCCAGTTTCATCTGATTCTGCGATGGAGCAGTAGCTGCTGGCCCGCTGGCCAACAGTCAACATCACCTGTATTGGCAGTCAACGTCATCGGTGTCCCGGGAGTCAACGTCATGTGTTGGCAGTCAACGTCATCGGTGTCCCGGGAGTCAACGTCATCGGTGTCCTGCTCCATCTTCTTTTTAGAGTATGTGCTCGATGCCAACCTAGCCAGCTAACGGAGCACACATTGACTGAAGAGAAAGCCGCAACCCTTCATTTAAACTCGCTTAATTGTACAATGGTAATCTGATTATCCACATGTACATTTACTTTTGACAATAATCTCCTAGCCATTCTTGCAAGGCAAGGGCGTTAGCTAGCTAGCCGGCGATAAGCCTGACAGTGACAGCTAAATTAGCTAATTTAACCATCCTGTTACACGGTGACCGACTCGGACATGATCAAATCACGTATCACGGTTTTAAAATACTAAAACACGAAAGTAGCTAGTATATTTGCACTTACTTGATATAATGCTTTAAATTAAATCAAATTTGTATGGCGCTCCAGCAGTTAACGTTACAGTACTAGGTCGGTGATGGAACTGACAGCTCCACAAACAATGAGTGGATGATGTCATACCGAGAAAGGAATCATTTCCCCCAGACGCTGATCTAAGGTCAGTTGAGTGTTTATTCCCTCCTGGTTAAGGTTGGAATTCGGGGTGGATACTCTGATCCTAGGTCTGTGAATACGAGCAATTTCCAGACATATTTTTCTACATGGATGGGCCCTGAGGAAGGACAAAATTGTTAACGTGCATTTGAATCGTGTTCCTTCAAGTCCTTGCGAGCATTTGGCGCTAGATGGCGCCAATGGTTCATTCAAAGATATCAGCTTGACCCTGGCTCAATCTCTTGCACTCATCAAGGAGTTAGGCTAGAGAGTCATCCCTTGTAAACCCTTGTAAAGCTCTCATCAACATTAAAGTCTGGGCTAGACATGATATTTCAAGGTAGATCAGGTTTCAGGCATCTGTACTTTGGGGTCATTATGTCCCCTTTCTGATGTAACATGTCTTTAAGTTTGTAAACCTGTGTCCATAACACATGATTAATAGCTATATGAAATAAGAGATTAGTGGATTCGCATAAGACCTTCAACTGTGGTCAGTTTATTGCTTTGTATATCTACTAAAAAGGATAAACTATTATATCAACAGAACTATTGAGCAAGTTAAGGGTCATGGGTTGGGGTAAGAGTTAATGGTTTAAATTATGTTGGTTTGAAAGCATTGTACTTTGATCTTCCTCTTGAGCATGGCCAGAGACTGATGACCGCACGTTCCTTATCCACTGGCTTATTGCAACTGCTTTTCAAAATGGCTGCCACCTTTCCCTCTCTGCCTTTCTTATAGACTGGCAGACATTTGATGCACTTGGAATGCTCTGGCTCTCATTACATGGCAGAGTAGTTTATTCTCTCTCTCCCCCTCTCTCTCCATTAATTAACTCAATTTCTATAGGGAATGGGTTATTTAAGCAATAAGGCCTGAGGGGATGTGGTATATGGCCAATATACCCCGTCTATGGGCTATTCTAAAGCACGATGCAACGAGGGGTGCCTGTAGATATGTAGTGGTGTAATAATGTTATATGATGTACTGTTTTATCTTTTGTTTCATGTGTGATGTAAGTGCCTTATTGCGTTCGGACCCCAGGAATAGTAGCTGCTGCTTTGGCACAAACCCCCGAGGTGACTTATTGCTATTATAAACTGGTTACCAACGCAATTAGAAGACTCAAAACAAATGTAATAAGTCAAATGTAATAAGTCACCTCTGGGGTTTGTGGTCTATTGTCAATATACCACGGCTAAGGGCTGTATCCAGGCAATCTGCATTGCGTCATGCACAAGAACAGCCCTTAGCCGTGGTATATTGGCCATATACCACAAAGCCTTGAGGTGATTTATTGCTATTATAAACTGGTTACCAACCTAATTAGAAGAGTAAAAATAAATGTAATAAGTCAAATGTAATAAGTCACCTCTGGGGTTTGTGGTCTATTGTCAATATACCACGGCTAAGGGCTGTATCCAGGCAATCTGCATTGCGTCATGCACAAGAACAGCCCTTAGCTGTGGTATATTGGCCATAAACCACAAACCCTTGAGGTGAGTTATTGCTATTATAAACTGGTTGCCAACCTAATTAGAATAGTAAAAATAAATGTTTCGTCAAACCCGTGGTATACGGTCTGATATATCAAATCAAATCAAATCAAATGTATTTATATAGCCCTTCGTACATCAGCTGATATCTCAAAGTGCTGTACAGAAACCCAGCCTAAAACCCCAAACAGCAAGCAATGCAGGTGTAGAAGCACGGTGGCTAGGAAAAACTCCCTAGAAAGGCCAAAACCTAGGAAGAAACCTAGAGAGGAACCAGGCTATGTGGGGTGGCCAGTCCTCTTCTGGCTGTGCCGGGTGGAGATTATAACAGAACATGGCCAAGATGTTCAAATGTTCATAAATGACCAGCATGGTCGAATAATAATAAGGCAGAACAGTTGAAACTGGAGCAGCAGCACAGTCGGGTGGACTGGGGACAGCAAGGAGTCATCATATCAGGTATTCCTGGGGCATGGTCCTAGGGCTCAGGTCCTCCGAGAGAGAGAAAGAAAGAGAGAATTAGAGAGAGCATATGTGGGATGGCCAGTCCTCTTCTGGCTGTGCTGGGTGGAGATTATAACAGAACATGGCCAAGATGTTCAAATGTTCATAAATGACCAGCATGGTCGAATAATAATAAGGCAGAACAGTTTAAACTGGAGCAGCAGCACGGCCAGGTGGACTGGGGACAGCAAGGAGTCATCATGTCAGGTAGTCCTGGGGCATGGGGGGGGCGCCAACCCAGACAGGATGACCACATCAGTGGATCAACCCACTCAGGTGACGCACCCCCTCCAGGGACGGCATGAGAGAGCCCCAGTAAGCCAGCCCCTGTAATAGGGTTAGAGGCAGAGAATCCCAGTGGAAAGAGGGGAACCGGCCAGGCAGAGAATCCCAGTGGAAAGAGGGGAACCGGCCAGGCAGAGACAGCAAGGGCGGTTCGTTGCTCCAGAGCCTTTCCGTTCACCCTCCCACTCCTGGGCCAGACTACACTCAATCATATGACCCACTGAAGAGATGAGTCTTCAGTAGAGACTTAAAGGTTGAGACCGAGTTTGCGTCTCTGACATGGGTAGGCAGACCGTTCCATAAAAATGGAGCTCTATAGGAGAAAGCCCTGCCTCCAGCTGTTTGCTTAGAAATTCTAGGGACAATTAGGAGGCCTGCCTCTTGTGACCGTAGCGTACGTGTAGGTATGTACGGCAGGACCAAATCAGAGAGATAGGTAGGAGCAAGCCCATGTAATGCTTTGTAGGTTAGCAGTAAAACCTTGAAATCAGCCCTTGCTTTGACAGGAAGCCAGTGTAGGGAGGCTAGCACTGGAGTAATATGATCAAATTTTTTGGTTCTAGTCAGGATTCTAGCAGCCGTATTTAGCACTAACTGAAGTTTATTTAGTGCTTTATCCGGGTAGCCGGAAAGTAGAGCATTGCAGTAGTCTAACCTAGAAGTGACAAAAGCATGGATTAATTTTTCTGCATCATTTTTGGACAGAAAGTTTCAGATTTTTGCAATGTTACGTAGATGGAAAAAAGCTGTCCTTGAAATGGTCTTGATATGTTCTTCAAAAGAGAGATCGGGGTCCAGAGTAACGCCGAGGTCCTTCACAGTTTTATTTGAGACGACTGTACAACCATTAAGATTAATTGTCAGATTCAACAGAAGATCTCTTTGTTTCTTGGGACCTAGAACAAGCATCTCTGTTTTGTCCGAGTTTAAAAGTAGAAAGTTTGCAGCCATCCACTAAAACCAGACTGAAGCATTTCGTATACATTGTTTGTCTTCAGGAAGGCAGTGAGTTGTATATCACTGCTGTTAGCCAATCAGTATTCAGGGCTTGAACCACCCAGTTTATAATCCTGTTTACACAACATGAACTGTAATTTTATTTTGGGCTATTTTTGTGTGTATGGGAAGAGAATAGGATTGTGTGTGTTTCTGTTCACTCTATTATACATATTAAATATTCCTCTTCCTCTATAACAATGCCTGTAAAGGGTTATCACTCTGTAATAATGCCTGTAAAGGGTTATCACTCTGTAATAATACCTGTAAAGGGTTATCACTCTGTAATAATGTCTGTAAAGGGTTATCACTCTGTAATAATGCCTGTAAAGGGTTATCACTCTGTAATAATGCCTGTAAAGGGTTATCACTCTGTAATAATACATGTAAAGGGTTATCACTCTGTAATAATATCTGTAAAGGGTTATCACTCTGTAATAATGCCTGTAAAGGGTTATCACTCTGTAATAATATCTGTAAAGGGTTATCACTCTGTAATAATGCCTGTAAAGGGTTATCACTCTGTAATAATATCTGTAAAGGGTTATCACTCTGTAATAATGCCTGTAAAGGGTTATCACTCTGTAATAATATCTGTAAAGGGTTATCACTCTGTAATAATGCCTGTAAAGGGTTATCACTCTGTAATAATACCTGTAAAGGGTTATCACTCTGTAATAATATCTGTAAAGGGTTATCACTCTGTAATAATGCCTGTAAAGGGTTATCACTCTGTAATAATGCCTGTAAAGGGTTATCACTCTGTAATAATATCTGTAAAGGGTTATCACTCTGTAATAATGCCTGTAAAGGGTTATCACTCTGTAATAATGCCTGTAAAGGGTTATCACTCTGTAATAATGCCTGTAAAGGGTTATCACTCTGTAATAATACCTGTAAAGGGTTATCACTCTGTAATAATGCCTGTAAAGGGTTATCACTCTGTAATAATACCTGTAAAGGGTTATCACTCTGTAATAATGCCTGTAAAGGGTTATCACTCTGTAATAATGCCTGTAAAGGGTTATCACTCTGTAATAATACCTGTAAAGGGTTATCACTCTGTAATAATGCCTGTAAAGGGTTATCACTCTGTAATAATACCTGTAAAGGGTTATCACTCTGTAATAATGCCTGTAAAGGGTTATCACTCTGTAATAATACCTGTAAAGGGTTATCACTCTGTAATAATGCCTGTAAAGGGTTATCACTCTGTAATAATACCTGTAAAGGGTTATCACTCTGTAATAATGCCTGTAAAGGGTTATCACTCTGTAATAATGCCTGTAAAGGGTTATCACTCTGTAATAATACCTGTAAAGGGTTATCACTCTGTAATAATATCTGTAAAGGGTTATCACTCTGTAATAATACCTGTAAAGGGTTATCACTCTGTAATAATGCCTGTAAAGGGTTATCACTCTGTAATAATACCTGTAAAGGGCTATCACTCTGTAATAATATCTGTAAAGGGCTATCACTCTGTAATAATACCTGTAAAGGGTTATCACTCTGTAATAATGCCTGTAAAGGGTTATCACTCTGTAATAATACCTGTAAAGGGCTATCACTCTGTAATAATACCTGTAAAGGGTTATCACTATGTAATAATGCCTGTAAAGGGTTATCACTCTGTAATAATGCCTGTAAAGGGTTATCACTCTGTAATAATACCTGTAAAGGGTTATCACTCTGTAATAATATCTGTAAAGGGTTATCACTCTGTAATAATACCTGTAAAGGGTTATCACTCTGTAATAATGCCTGTAAAGGGTTATCACTCTGTAATAATACCTGTAAAGGGCTATCACTCTGTAATAATATCTGTAAAGGGCTATCACTCTGTAATAATACCTGTAAAGGGTTATCACTCTGTAATAATGCCTGTAAAGGGTTATCACTCTGTAATAATGCCTGTAAAGGGTTATCACTCTGTAATAATACCTGTAAAGGGTTATCACTCTGTAATAATGCCTGTAAAGGGTTATCACTCTGTAATAATACCTGTAAAGGGTTATCACTCTGTAATAATGCCTGTAAAGGGTTATCACTCTGTAATAATATCTGTAAAGGGCTATCACTCTGTAATAATACCTGTAAAGGGTTATCACTATGTAATAATACCTGTAAAGGGTTATCACTCTGTAATAATGCCTGTAAAGTGTTATCACTCTGTAATAATGCCTGTAAAGGGTTATCACTCTGTAATAATACCTGTAAAGGGTTATCACTCTGTAATAATATCTGTAAAGGGTTATCACTCTGTAATAATATCTGTAAAGGGCTATCACTCTGTAATAATGCCTGTAAAGGGCTATCACTCTGTAATAATGCCTGTAAAGGGCTATGACTCTGTAATAATGCCTGTAAAGGGTTATCACTCTGTAATAATAACTGTAAAGGGTTATCACTCTGTAATAATATCTGTAAAGTGCTATCACTCTGTAATAATGCCTGTAAAGGGCTATCACTCTGTAATAATGCCTGTAAAGGGCTATCACTGTAATAATGCCTGTAAAGGGCTATGACTCTGTAATAATGCCTGTAAAGGGTTATCACTCTGTAATAATAACTGTAAAGGGTTATCACTCTGTAATAATGCCTGTAAAGGGCTATGACTCTGTAATAATGCCTGTAAAGGGTTATCACTCTGTAATAATACCTGTAAAGGGTTATCACTCTGTAATAATACCTGTAAAGGTATATCGCTCTGTAACAACACCTGTAAAGGGCTATCACTCTGTAATAATGCCTGTAAAGGTATATCGCTCTGTAATAATGCCTGTTAAGGGTTATCACTCTGTAATACTGCCTGTAAAGGTATATCGCTCTGCAACAATACCTGTAAAGGTATATCGCTCTGTAACAATGCCTGTAATGGTATTTCACTCTGTAATAATGCCTGTAAAGGTATATTGCTCGGTAATAATGCCTGTAAAGGGCTATCAATCTGTAATACTGCCTGTAAAGTGTTATCACTCTGTAATACTGCCTGTAAAGGACTATCACTCTGTAATACTGCCTGTAAATGTATGTCGCTCTGTAACAATACCTGTAAAGGGCTATCACTCTGTAATACTGCCTGTAAAGGGCTATCACTCTGTGACAATGCCTGTAATGGTATATCGCTCTGTAATAATGCCTGTAAAGGTATATCGCTCTGTAATAATGGCTGTAAAGGGCTATCACTCTGTGACAATGCCTGTAAAGGGCTATCATTCTGTGACAATGGCTGTAAAGGGCTATCACTCTGTGACAATGCCTGTAAAGGGCTATCACTCTGTGACAATGCCTGTAAAAGGCTATCACTCTGTTACTGTTACCATGGAAACTCATCTCATGACATAACCTGATTTTTATCACAAGCAGGTGCATATCGGGTGTGTGTGTGTGTATATGTGTACCTCACTCGCTTTCTCAACCAAATACAACATATTTCATGATGCAACTTACTTGGAACACACACAGACTCTCCATCAAATATATCAAACCTTCCAACAAACAAGCTCCCGTTCAGAGAAAATATTAAATATGAAATATCCACACATTGTTTCATTCAAGCCTGCTGATGTAATGTATTAATTGGCATAAAACAGTGAGTGTAGTGATTGTAAATAATATCATGCTTATCCTCTACCCCCAGACCTACTGTAGGTGCAAGAGTCAAAACAAATCACATTTTATTTGTCACATGCTTGGAAAACAACAGGTATAGACTAACAGTGAAATGCTTACGGGCCCTTCCCAACAATGTAGAGAGAAAGAGAAATAATAGATAAGTAATAATAAATACACAATAGTGAGTACGTGTGTGATGATCATCTTAACCATTCTCTATGATAACTTTGTGCTGTCAGAATCATATAGACTTATCTGTTACCGAGAGAGCTCGTCAGTGGAACCCACAGTGAGTCTGTTGTTATGTTATTTAACATTTATTTTATCAGGGAGTCATACTGAGACCAGGTTCTCTTTTACAGATGAGCTCTGAATATCAGAAATGATAGAAAATACACACATCAACGTTGTTCAGTCTGCCATTAACCTGCCTTCGCCTGGTCGGCTCCATTTGGGTGTAAAGAGTTAAGTCACCCAATGACCAACACAAACACATCCAAATAAAGGTGTGTGTGTGTGTGTGTGTGTGTGTGTGTGTGTGCGTGTGTGTGTGTGTGTGTGTGTGTGTGAATTCCACAGTGACGTCACAAAAGCTTCACCACAACAACATAACATATAGACCTAGCTGGCTGATGCATTGCACCAGATTTGGAACAAAGCATTTTCTCCATCTGTAGATCATAATAACATTGTCCTCCTTCATCAAGCATGTTCACTTCTTTTTTTATAAGATTCATTTTTAATATGGGCCAATACAACAATACTCATGTTTTCAACTTGCCAGTGTGTAGTGGAATTCAACCATGCACACAGCCCACACACACACCAAGTGAACAGCTTTCGGAAACAAATCCTGACATCTGAAAATGCCTGTAGTCAGAAGCCGTTTTTCAATGGATGTGTACTAAAGGCATTCATATATTTATACGAATAAAAGTATAAATAAAATAAATTGTAGTCATGTAATTTTTCCTCTACCATTTCATTCAATATTTTGTTCGTGCGAGGAGAAATGAACTTGTGTGACTTACGGCCATTTTTGGGGTGTCGCTTCATTGTTTTCGCATCATCTCATCCACAGCACGAGCGAGGTGCGCGCCAATCATAGATATAGGCTTAGTAGATATTTTCGACCCATGCATTTTTTGGGTGGTACATTTTTGGTAGCTGATCTGTAAATTGATACATCATCCAACATGGCTGAACAATATACATTGTCATTTAAATACACGTTATTCAAATGTGGCATAGAATTTTGAGATGATAATGATTGACCATACATTATTCGAACGGTCTAATTGGATATCGGTTCTATTGATATATTGCTATGGCGCTAACCTCGCGATAGCCTATTCCAGGATTGGAGCGCTGTTCGCGAACTGATGCTGACAGCCGCTCGATCGATGCAAAGGTTACATTTTATCCTAGCATGCTACTTCAAGACGCATACGCACTGCAGAGCTTACTGAAATATAAGTGTTTACAAAAAATGGTAAAAATTAGATTGATTTCCGTGGCTATGTAGCAGTTGCCTGATGGTGGATGCACTTTTGGGATTTCGGATTTGCACGGACGCCCGTGTGTCTGCTCTCTCACTAGTAAAGTGGCTTCATGAGTGTCCAAAGTAACAGTGGAAGTGGTGGTGGAAGTTTGGAGGCGACGCCATCTTGGTCGCAGCTATCCTCGTCCCTAACGATTTCTCAACAACACATAACGGCCACCACCAAGACCAAGGAAGGTAAATTCAGCAACGATGTCATTCGTCGAAGTCTGTTCGATGGGAAATTGATACTGTTTCCAGTTATAGCGGCCCAATTCGACGGAAATATGGATGTCAATGGATGCCGCAAATTGATGGCCGAACCTTGTCAGTTACAGTCAGTACAGTAGCTAGCTAACGTTACCTCGCTATAAAGGTGTCAGCACTCAGCTACAGTAGAACAATAGCGATGGAATATTCAGACAGGAGCAGACCGATTGAGTGGAAAACAAGTAGGACTGAGAGCAGTCTAGACCGCTGGACCGACAGATGGCCAAGCCCAAGGCATTGTTGTTTATGTAGTTAGCTAGCGATGTTGCCGAGACCTCTGATAAACAGCTGTGGGTAGCTAGTTGCCTTTAGTCTTCCGTCGAACAGCAATGCTACTGCAGGTCCATGCGAATCCACTGAGTTATGATGAATTCAAATTCCTTGTTCTTTGCCAAACAAAGAAGTGTAGGCCTACATTCTGATCACTTCAACATCAGAACAAGAATAGAATGTTGCTGTCATGCAACAGAACTAAAGCCTGTGACTCTGATGCCATCGAAACGGAAGTTTGTCACAGAGGCTCACGTTACTTTAGTATATTAGTGTGTCACAATTGTTACTGTTGCAAAATATTCCAATTGGGATTGTAATAACAATGTAACTATGGCTTCCTGCTGGACTGGGTTCAAGATGAGGCCTGGATGTGGTATTCCTGTGGACATATTTAGTGCTTGGCGGTTGTCAATGCATTATAACTGTTGTCTGGTTTCCCTTTACTTGCACCTCTGTCATAAGGTGTGTGTGTGTGTCAGTGTCAGGGTCAGACATTCCATGTTGTGTGTTTTGGTGATTCAGGAAGGCAAAGTTAACTCTTTGAGTTGAAGTTCAGGCCCACAGCTCAGCTGTTGAATCGGAGCTAATGTGCTTGTCTAGTCCAGTACCAAATACTGACTGCTAGGTTGTATTGGTCATACAGTCTAACATACTGTTGACACCTGATACATACTACAGTACCAGTCAAAAGTTTGGACACCTACTCATTCAAGGATTTTTCTTTATTTTGACTATTTTCTACATTGTAGAATAATAGTGAAGACATCCAAGCTTTGAAATGACACATGGAATCATGTAGTAACCAACAAAGTGTTGAAAAAAATCAAAATATATTTTAGATTCTTCAAAGTAGCCACTTGCTTTAATGACAGCTTTGCACACTTTTGGCATTCTCTCAACCAGCTTCACCGGGAATGCTTTTCCAACAGTCTTGAAGGAGTTCCCATATATGCTGAGCACTTGTTGGCTGCTTTTCCTTCACTCTGTGGTCCAACTCATCCCAAATCATCTCAGTTGGGATGGGGTTGGTTGAATGTGGAGGCCAGGTCATCTGATGCAGCACTCCATCACTCTCCTTCTTGGTTACATAGCCCTTACACAGCCTGGAGGTGTGTTGGGTTATTGTCCTTTTGAAAAACAAATGGTAGTCCCACTAAGCGCAAACCAGATGTGATGGTGTATCACTGTAGAATGCTGTGGTGGCCATGCTGGTTAAGTGTGCCTTGAATTCTAAGTAAATCACTCACAGTGTCACCAGCAAAGCACCATCACTCCTCCTCCTCCATGCTTCACGATGGGAACCACACATGCAGAGATCCTTTCTCCTACTCTTCCTCTCAAAAAGACATGGTGATTAGAACCAAAAATCTAAGGACAGATTTCCACCGGTCTAATGTCCATTGCTTGCGTTTCTTAGCCCAAACATGTCTTATTGGTGTTCTTTAGTAGTGGTTTCTTTGCAGGAATTTGACCATGAAGGCCTGATTCACACAGTCTCCTCTGAACAGTTGATGTTGAGATGTGTCTGTTACTTGAACTCTGTGAAGCATTTATTTGTGCTGCATTTTCTGAGGCTGGTAACTCTAATGAACGTATCCTCTGCAACAGAGGTAACTCTGGGTCTTCCTTTCCTGTGGCGGTCCTCATGAGAGCCACTTTCATCATAGTGCTTGCAACTGCACTTGAAGAAACGTTCAAAGTTCTTGAAATGTTCCCGGATTGACTGACCTTCATGTCTAAAAGTAATGATAGTTTCTCTACTTATTTGAGCTGCTGTTGCCATGATATGGACTTGGTGTTTTACCAAATAGGGCTGTTTTCTGTATACCACCCCTACCTTGTCACAACACCTCTGATTGGCTCAAACGCATTAAGAAGGAAAGAAATTCCACAAATTAACTTTTAACAAGGGACACCTGTTCACTGAAATGCATTCCAGGGGACGACCTCGTGAAGCTGGTTGAGAGATTGCCAAATGTGTGCAAAACTGTCATCAAGGCAAAGGGTGGCTACTTTGAAGAATCTCAAATATAAAATATATTTTGATTTGTTTGATGCTTTTTTTGGTTATTACATGATTCCATGTGTGTTATTTCATAGTTTTCTTGTCTTCACTACAATGTAGAAAATAAAAAATAAATAAATTAAAACCTTGAATGAATAGGTGTGCCCAAACTTTTGACTGGTACTGTAAGTGCTATAGCTTGGTGCTGTCCATAATGTGTTCACTAAAAGCAGATAGGCTAAGTTGATGTGGGACTGGTGAAGTGCACTGCACTCAAACCATTTGCACTTATCTGATGTGCACTTATTTGAAGTGGATAGTAGTGTGAGACAGTCGGATACAGTTTGTTGTATCCTTACATAGCCATATGTGTTATGTTGTGTTTAGGCCCCATGGAGGAGCTGCACAGCCTGGACCCTCGCAGGCAGGAGCTTCTGGAGGCCAGGTTCATGGGTGCGGTCAGCGGCAACACCGTAGGAAGCAGCGCCAGCGGCGGGGCCAAGGTGACAGACACACCCGTTATTACGCAATTACTATCTCACACATAAATACTAAAACGCACACGTGCAGGTTTTTACTCATACCAGACACACCAAAAAGTTTTTTTAAAAGGCAAGCACATGAAAATGACACATTACACACACTCTTAAACAGTTATGTCTGACTTGTCTGTATGTCCAGGGTCTGGCCAACGAGTGCTCCAACCACAGCTATGGCAGTCTCGGCTCTTCCAGCGACAAAGAGTCAGAGGTGAGACACACACACCATGCAGAGACGATGTCAGTGAGGGACGGGTCTGGCCTAGTTTCAGTGATTAGATGTCACACCATATCACCGACACACAGGTGGCTTACTCGCTGTTAAAAGAAAAGACGCCATTTAGTTTGAGTGGAGACAGGGAAGGCAGGCATTTTGTCTATGTAGCCATTTACATTTTTGGAACCATGGACAGTTAATCAGGAGACTGAATGATATCTTTGTTTGTCCTTGCATGACCCACCTCAATCTTTCTCTTTCCTCCCTGTTTCAACCTTCCTCGCTATCTTTCCTCCATCCCTGTCTCACTCTCTCCTCACTCTCTTTTGAATGTATCTTTCTCTACCTAGAACTCTGATATGAAGAGGGGGAGTTCTCCTGCATATTCTGTACGTACTCTTCCTTCCTACTGTCCTACCCCCCCACCACACACACACACTCATACACTCTCTTCCTAAGGGGACACGCGGATGTCAGAATAGTGATTTACTATTTGTTTATTCTCAGACCCCTGAGAAGAAGCACTCTGAGTCGCCCAGAGGAAGGAAGAGGAAAGCTGACATCCAATCGGAGAACAGCCAGGGTATGACACATACATACAGTGCCTTCAGAAAGTATGCACACCCCTTGCAAAAAGGCATTACAATTGGAAGAAATTTGGCAAAGAAACAAACTTTGTCATGAATTCAAAGCATTGTATTTAAGGCAAATCCAAAACAACTCTGAATAGCCGAGTTACACTTTTGCCTAAATCTGCTTTATAATCTATGGCAAGACTTGAAAATGGCTGTCTAGCAATGATCAATAACCAACTTGACAGAGCTTGACTTTTAAAAAGAATAATATGCAAATATTGTACAATCCAGGTGTGTAAAGCTCTTAGAGACTTATCCAGAAAGACTCACAGCTGTAATCGCTGCCAAAGATGATTCTAGCATGTATTGACTCAGGGCTGTGAATACTTATGTAAATAAGATATTTCCATTTAACTAGGCAAGTCAGTTAAGAACAAATTCAAATGTTCAATGACGGCCTAGTTACAGTGGGTTAACTGCCTTGCAGAATGACAGATTTTTACCTTGTCAGCTCAGGGATTCGATCTTGCAACCTTTTGGTTACTAGTCCAACGCTCTAACCACTAGGTTAGCCACCCCATTTTCAATACATTCGCTGAAGTTTCTAAACATGTTTTCATTTTGTCATTATGGGGTCTAGATTGGTGAGGAGAAAAATCTATTTCATCCATTTTGAATTCAGGCTGTAACACAACAAAATGTAAAAAGTCAAGGGGTTTGAATACTTTCTTAAGGCACTGTACCTGTTTTCTATGATTGTGTTTTGTAATCCCGTCTTGCATTTTATATTTGCATGTGATGTGTGTGTCTTTGTAATTACAGGGCTCATTTGTAAAAGAGACCTTGGTCTCAACCTGACTCCCTGTCAAAAATAAATAAATGCTTCAATAAAATAAAAATAAAAACAACAGTCGTTATAAACAGGGGTGAAATGATCTGGTCAGGACCTGAAGGAATTTTAGATTCTCCTTGGTACTTGATTTATTTTCATTTCAAAGTCACTCACTCGCAAGCTCCCTGTCGGTAGTCGGGCCCTTCCATTAGACAATGTGTATTCTGAATGTCACATGGTATCACTCAGTTAAACAAGGTATATTGAATGTCACATGGTATCACTCAGTTAAACAAGGTATATTGAATGTTACATGGTATCACTCAGTTAAACAAGGTAAACTATATATACAAAAGTATGTGGACACCTCTTCAAATTAGTGGATTAGGCTATTTCAGCCACACCTGTTGCTGAAAGGTGTTTAAAATCGAGCACACGGCCATGCAATCTCCATAGACAAACATTGGCAGTAGAATGGCTTTACTGAAGAGCTCAGTGACTTTCAACGTGGCACCGTCATAGGATGCCACCTTTCTAACAAGTCAGTCCATTCAATTTCTGCCCTGCTAGAGCTGCCCCGGGCAACTGTAAGTGCTGTTATTCTGAAGTGGAAACATCTAGATGCAACAATGCTTCAGCCACGAAATGGTAGGCCACATAAGCTTACAGAACGGAACCGCCAAGTGCTGAAGCTCATAGCGTGTAAAAATGGTCTGTCTTTGGTTGCAACACCTTCTACCGAGTTCCAAACTGCCTCTGGAAGCAACGTCAGCACAAGAACTGTTCGTCGGGAGCTTCATGAAATGGGTTTCTATGGCCTAGCAGCTGCACACACACAAGCCTAAGATTACCATATGCAATGCCAAGCGTCGGCTGGAGTGGTGTAAAGCTCTCCGCCATTGGACTCTGCAGCAGTGGAAATGTGTTCTTTGGCGTGATGAATTATACTTAACCATCTGCTGTCCGACCGACTATTCATGGTTTGGCGGATGCCAGGAGAAAGCTAACTGCCCCAATGCATTGTGCCAACTGTAAAGTTTGGTGGAGGATGAATAATGGTCTGGGTCTGTTTTTCATGATTCGGGCTAGACCCCTTAGTTTCAGTGAAGGGAAATCTGAATGCTACAGCATACAATGACATTCTAGACGATTCTGTGCTTCCAACTTTGTGGCAACAGTTTGGGGAAGGCCCTTTCCTGTTACAACATGACAATGCCCTTATGCACAAAGCAAGGTCCATACAGAAATTGTTTGTTGACATTGGTGTGGAAGAACTTGAGTGGCCTGCACAGAGCCCTGTCCTCAACCGCATCGGACACATTTGGAACATTGACTGCGAGCCAGGCCTAATCACCCAACATCATTCCCCGATCTCACTAATGCTCTTGTCGCTGAATGGAAGAAATTCCCCGCAGAAATGTTCCAACATCTAGTGGAAAACCTTTCCAGAAGCCTGGAGGCTGTTTTAGCATCAAAGGGGCACAAACTCCATATTAATGCCCATGATTTTGGAATGAGATCTTCGACGAGCAGGTGTCCACATACGTTTGGTCATGTAGTGTATGTTCTGAATGTCACTCTCCGTTAAACAAGGTGACACAGTGTCATTGTTACATTCTGTTGTAAGGTCCCTGGGCTGTGCTAACCTCTGTATCTGTGTTAATGCGTTGCTAACCCACGGTATTTGCTCTGTGTTCTCCTCTACCACAGGGAAGACTTCCACACGGGGGCCCAAGATCAGTGACTACTTTGATGTGAGTGTCGTATTATGTAGTTGTTCCAGACTCGTTATTTATATGCACTTTGTGTTCTCTCTGTGTAAGTTAAACTAAATGTAAGCCTTCCATGGGCCAAGCTGGTTGGTCTTGACTCGCAAGATGTCTAGTGAGATGCAGCCTATGTGGAGTTGCCAGAAAACGCTAACATCCTGTTTTTAGGGATACAGTATTTTCAATCTAACTTCCATTTCCGCTGAAAAATGGAAGTAGGGACTCGGCTCAGGCATCTTTCTTTCTACACCTGCTATGTTAGGTTAAGTGAGATGATTGGTGATTGGGTCGTGGTGTGATGATTGTGATTGGTTGACATTGTGAATTTCCCAACTTGAGACATTCTTCTATACACTATGAAAGTCCCATGTACTTCCTGGATCATGTCCCTTGCTGTTTTAAGAATGGGATTCCACAAATGTGTCCTCAAATTTATGCATGTCCTCAAATATTTGAGAAAGCAGTCATTTAAGATGCATGTAAAATGATATTCCTATTAGTGGATTATTTACTTCTACCCAATGCCTTTAAGGTTTTCCACAATGAAAAATATAATGCAATGGAAACCCTTTATTATTATTATTATTATTATTATTATTATTATTGTAATAATATATATATTTTTTTCTCGTTTTATTTTGAGATTTGTGTGTGTGTGTGTGTGTGTGTATCTATATAAAAATATATATATAAAAATGTTACTTTTTACCCCTTTTTCGTGATATCCAATTATCCAATTGGTAGTTAGTCTTGTCCCATCGCTGCAACTCCCGTACGGACTCGGGAGAGGCGAAGGTCGAGTGTGTCCTCAGAAACACAATCCAACCAAGCCGCACTGCTTCTTGACACACTACCCGCTTAACCCATAAGCCAGCTCCACCAATGTGTTGGAGGAAACACAGTACAACTAGCGACTGAAGTCAGTGTGCACTGCGCCCGGCCCGTCACAGGAGTCACTAGAGCGCGATGGGACAAGAAAATCCCGGCCAGCCAAACCCTGCCCTAACCCGGACGACGCTGGGCCAATTGTGCGCTGCCTCATGGGTCTCCTGGTCTCGGCCAGCTGCAACATAACCTGGGATCGAACCCGGGTCTATAGTGACGGCTCTAGCGCCTTACACTTCGAACACACCGACAGCGTCATTGCATTTTGGTACACCAGAATTACATTCATTTCCAATGAAACTCTGCGTTTGCCTTGCAGCGTTGCAAAGGCAGTTGCAGTGCGTTCATTGTGGTGCATGCGTTGGATTTATCGAATGTATGTGTCAAACTATATGTGTAGACAGCTTGACAGAAATGGTAGCAGAAGGTGAATGTTGAACTTTTGTTGCATACATTTTTAGATGATGCTGCGACTATTTTGCGCAGCGACTATTTTGCGCAACGACGCTGTCGGTGTGTTGGAAGCATTAGACCGCTGCGTCACTTGGGAGAATGGAAAACTTTAATGAAAGCCATTAGGTAGAACAAAATTAATCCACAAATACAAATATAATTATACATATATCTTAAATGAATGCATTCAAAAACAGTATGGGGAATGATCCAAGAAGTAGGCGGGACTTTCATAGTGTATTGCTGGGCAATATATATGTGATGTCACTTCCTGTTCCTCACCCTGCTGTTTCCTATGTGTAGTTCCAGGGGGGGAGTGGCTCCAGTCCGGTGAGGGCTCTACCCCAGTTCCTCCGCTCACCACAGAACTCCCACCAAGGTGCTCACTCTGCACCTGGCTCTAACGTACGTATACACACGTGGTAGGACCTTTTTGGGCTTTGGTGTGTGTTTCCTCTCCTTGTTTATAACAGTGTTGTATGTGTGTTGTCTCTCTGTAGATCAGACAGAACAGCTCCTCTCCTACCAGTCTGTGTTTCGGAGATCACCTGATGAACCACAAAGCCTCCTCCAGCAAGTGTGTTCAGGTAAGACTGGCACACTATCTCTTTCCTCAAAATCTTATCACATCTCCTTACGCTCCTCATACCTGTCACACTTCTTTCTCACCTACTCCTCTCCTGTCTCTCTCCAGACAGAGTTGACAGGTCTGAAACTGGCTGCTCTGGAGAGCAACAAGAGTCTGGACCTGGAGAAGAAAGAGGGACGCATAGATGACCTGCTTAGGGTGAGTTTAAGTGCTAGTTAGGGTACTACAGGTGATGGGTAGAGGTTGTACCAGGTAGGATACTACAGGTGATGGGTAGAGGTTGTACTAGTTAGGGTGTTATAGGTGATGGGTAGAGGTTGTACTAGTTGGGGTACTATAGGTGATGGGTAGAGGTTGTACTAGTTAGGGTACTATAGGTGATGGGTAGAGGTTGTACTAGTTAGGGTACTATAGGTGATGGGTAGAGGTTGTACTAGTTAGGGTACTATAGGTGATGGGTAAAGGTTGTACTAGTTAGGGTACTATAGGTGATGGGTAGAGGTTGCACTAGTTAGGGTATTATAGGTGATGGGTAGAGGTTGTACTAGTTAGGGTACTATAGGTGATGGGTAGAGGTTGTACTAGTTAGGGTACTACAGGTGATGGGTAGAGGTTGTACCAGGTAGGATACTACAGGTGATGGGTAGAGGTTGTACTAGTTAGGGTGTTATAGGTGATGGGTAGAGGTTGTACTAGTTGGGGTACTATAGGTGATGGGTAGAGGTTGTACTAGTTAGGGTACTATAGGTGATGGTTGGAGGTTGTACTAGTTAGGGTACTATAGGTGATGGGTAGAGGTTGTACTAGTTAGGGTACTATAGGTGATGGGTAGAGGTTGTACTAGTTAGGGTACTATAGGTGATGGGTAGAGTTTGTACTAGTTAGGGTACTATAGGTGTTAGGGTACTACAGGTGATGGGTAGAGGTTGTACTAGTTAGGGTACTATAGGTGATGGGTAGAGGTTGTACTAGTTAGGGTACTACAGGGGATGGGTAGAGGTTGTACTAGTTAGGGTACTACAGGTGATGGGTAGAGGTTGTACTAGTTAGGGTATTATAGGTGATGGGTAGAGGTTGTACTAGTTAGGGTACTATAGGTTATGGGTAGAGGTTGTACTAGTTAGGGTACTATAGGTGATGGATAGAGGTTGTACTAGTTAGGGTACTATAGGTGATGGGTAGAGGTTGTACTAGTTAGGGTACTATAGGTGTTAGGGTACTATAGGTGATGGGTAGAGGTTGTACTAGTTAGGGTACTATAGGGGATGGGTAGAGGTTGTACCAGGTAGGATACTACAGGTGATGGGTAGAGGTTGTACTAGTTAGGGTGTTATAGGTGATGGGTAGAGGTTGTACTAGTTGGGGTACTATAGGTGATGGGTAGAGGTTGTACTAGTTAGGGTACTATAGGTGATGGGTAGAGGTTGTACTAGTTAGGGTACTATAGGTGATGGGTAGAGGTTGTACTAGTTAGGGTACTATAGGTGATGGGTAGAGGTTGTACTAGTTAGGGTACTATAGGTGATGGGTAGAGGTTGTACTAGTTAGGGTATTATAGGTGATGGGTAGAGGTTGTACTAGTTAGGGTACTATAGGTGATGGGTAGAGGTTGTACTAGTTAGGGTACTACAGGTGATGGGTAGAGGTTGTACCAGGTAGGATACTACAGGTGATGGGTAGAGGTTGTACTAGTTAGGGTGTTATAGGTGATGGGTAGAGGTTGTACTAGTTGGGGTACTATAGGTGATGGGTAGAGGTTGTACTAGTTAGGGTACTATAGGTGATGGTTGGAGGTTGTACTAGTTAGGGTACTATAGGTGATGGGTAGAGGTTGTACTAGTTAGGGTACTATAGGTGATGGGTAGAGGTTGTACTAGTTAGGGTACTATAGGTGATGGGTAGAGTTTGTACTAGTTAGGGTACTATAGGTGTTAGGGTACTACAGGTGATGGGTAGAGGTTGTACTAGTTAGGGTACTATAGGTGATGGGTAGAGGTTGTACTAGTTAGGGTACTACAGGGGATGGGTAGAGGTTGTACTAGTTAGGGTACTACAGGTGATGGGTAGAGGTTGTACTAGTTAGGGTATTATAGGTGATGGGTAGAGGTTGTACTAGTTAGGGTACTATAGGTTATGGGTAGAGGTTGTACTAGTTAGGGTACTATAGGTGATGGATAGAGGTTGTACTAGTTAGGGTACTATAGGTGATGGGTAGAGGTTGTACTAGTTAGGGTACTATAGGTGTTAGGGTACTATAGGTGATGGGTAGAGGTTGTACTAGTTAGGGTACTATAGGTGATTGGTAGAGGTTGTACTAGTTAGGGTACTATAGGTGTTAGGGTACTATAGGTGATGGGTAGAGGTTGTACTAGTTAGGGTACTATAGGTGATGGGTAGAGGTTGTACTAGTTAGGGTACTATAGGTGATGGGTAGAGGTTGTACTAGTTAGGATACTACAGGTAATGTGTAGAGGTTGTACCAGTTAGGGTATTATAGGTGATGGGTAGAGGTTGTACTAGTTAGGGTACTACAGGTGATGGGTAGAGGTTGTACTAGTTAGGGTACTATAGGTGTTAGGGTACTATAGGTGATGGGTAGAGGTTGTACTAGTTAGGGTACTATAGGTGATGGGTAGAGGTTGTACTAGTTAGGGTACTATAGGTGATGGGTAGAGGTTGTACTAGTTAGGGTATTATAGGTGATGGGTAGAGGTTGTACTAGTTAGGGTACTACAGGTGATGGGTAGAGGTTGTACTAGTTAGGGTATTATAGGTGATGGGTAGAGGTTGTACTAGTTAGGGTACTATAGGTGATGGGTAGAGGTTGTACTAGTTAGGGTACTATAGGTGATGGGTAGAGGTTGTACTAGTTAGGGTACTATAGGTGATGGGTAGAGGTTGTACTAGTTAGGGTATTATAGGTGATGGGTAGAGGTTGTACTAGTTAGGGTACTATAGGGGATGGGTAGAGGTTGTACCAGGTAGGATACTACAGGTGATGGGTAGAGGTTGTACTAGTTAGGGTGTTATAGGTGATGGGTAGAGGTTGTACTAGTTGGGTTACTATAGGTGATGGGTAGAGGTTGTACTAGTTAGGGTACTATAGGTGATGGGTAGAGGTTGTACTAGTTAGGGTACTATAGGTGATGGGTAGAGGTTGTACTAGTTAGGGTACTATAGGTGATGGGTAGAGGTTGTACTAGTTAGGGTACTATAGGTGATGGGTAGAGGTTGTACTAGTTAGGGTATTATAGGTGATGGGTAGAGGTTGTACTAGTTAGGGTACTATAGGTGATGGGTAGAGGTTGTACTAGTTAGGGTACTACAGGTGATGGGTAGAGGTTGTACCAGGTAGGATACTACAGGTGATGGGTAGAGGTTGTACTAGTTAGGGTGTTATAGGTGATGGGTAGAGGTTGTACTAGTTGGGGTACTATAGGTGATGGGTAGAGGTTGTACTAGTTAGGGTACTATAGGTGATGGTTGGAGGTTGTACTAGTTAGGGTACTATAGGTGATGGGTAGAGGTTGTACTAGTTAGGGTACTATAGGTGATGGGTAGAGGTTGTACTAGTTAGGGTACTATAGGTGATGGGTAGAGTTTGTACTAGTTAGGGTACTATAGGTGTTAGGGTACTACAGGTGATGGGTAGAGGTTGTACTAGTTAGGGTACTATAGGTGATGGGTAGAGGTTGTACTAGTTAGGGTACTACAGGGGATGGGTAGAGGTTGTACTAGTTAGGGTACTACAGGTGATGGGTAGAGGTTGTACTAGTTAGGGTATTATAGGTGATGGGTAGAGGTTGTACTAGTTAGGGTACTATAGGTTATGGGTAGAGGTTGTACTAGTTAGGGTACTATAGGTGATGGATAGAGGTTGTACTAGTTAGGGTACTATAGGTGATGGGTAGAGGTTGTACTAGTTAGGGTACTATAGGTGTTAGGGTACTATAGGTGATGGGTAGAGGTTGTACTAGTTAGGGTACTATAGGTGATTGGTAGAGGTTGTACTAGTTAGGGTACTATAGGTGTTAGGGTACTATAGGTGATGGGTAGAGGTTGTACTAGTTAGGGTACTACAGGTGATGGGTAGAGGTTGTACTAGTTAGGGTATTATAGGTGATGGGTAGAGGTTGTACTAGTTAGGATACTACAGGTAATGTGTAGAGGTTGTACCAGTTAGGGTATTATAGGTGATGGGTAGAGGTTGTACTAGTTAGGATACTACAGGTAATGTGTAGAGGTTGTACCAGTTAGGGTATTATAGGTGATGGGTAGAGGTTGTACTAGTTAGGGTACTATAGGTGATGGGTAGAGGTTGTACTAGTTAGGGTACTATAGGTGTTAGGGTACTATAGGTGATGGGTAGAGGTTGTACTAGTTAGGGTACTATAGGTGATGGGTAGAGGTTGTACTAGTTAGGGTACTATAGGTGATGGGTAGAGGTTGTACTAGTTAGGGTATTATAGGTGATGGGTAGAGGTTGTACTAGTTAGGGTACTACAGGTGATGGGTAGAGGTTGTACTAGTTAGGGTATTATAGGTGATGGGTAGAGGTTGTACTAGTTAGGGTACTATAGGTGATGGGTAGAGGTTGTACTAGTTAGGGTACTATAGGTGATGGGTAGAGGTTGTACTAGTTAGGGTACTATAGGTGATGGGTAGAGGTTGTACTAGTTAGGGTATTATAGGTGATGGGTAGAGGTTGTACTAGTTAGGGTACTATAGGTGATGGGTAGAGGTTGTACTAGTTAGGGTACTATAGGTGATGGGTAGAGGTTGTACTAGTTAGGGTACTATAGGTGTTAGGGTACTATAGGTGATGGGTAGAGGTTGTACTAGTTAGGGTACTATAGGTGATGGGTAGAGGTTGTACTAGTTAGGGTACTATAGGTGATGGGTAGAGGTTGTACTAGTTAGGGTACTACAGGTTATGGGTAGAGGTTGTACTAGTTAGGGTACTATAGGTGATGGGTAGATGTTGTACTAGTTAGGGTACTATAGGTGATGGGTAGAGGTTGTACTAGTTAGGGTACTATAGGTGATGGGTAGAGGTTGTACTAGTTAGGGTACTATAGGTGATGGGTAGAGGTTGTACTAGTTAGGGTACTATAGGTGATGGGTAGAGGTTGTACTTGTTAGGGTACTATAGGTGATGGGTAGAGGTTGTACTAGTTAGGGTACTATAGGTGATGGGTAGAGGTTGTACTAGTTAGGGTACTATAGGTGTTAGGGTACTATAGGTGATGGGTAGAGGTTGTACTAGTTAGGGTACTATAGGTGATGGGTAGAGGTTGTACTAGTTAGGGTACTATAGGTGATGGGTAGAGGTTGTACTAGTTAGGGTACTATAGGTGTTAGGGTACTATAGGTGATGGGTAGAGGTTGTACTAGTTAGGGTACTATAGGTGATGGGTAGAGGTTGTACTAGTTAGGGTACTATAGGTGATGGGTAGAGGTTGTACTAGTTAGGGTACTACAGGTTATGGGTAGAGGTTGTACTAGTTAGGGTACTATAGGTGATGGGTAGAGGTTGTACTAGTTAGGGTACTATAGGTGATGGGTAGAGGTTGTACTAGTTAGGGTACTATAGGTGATGGGTAGAGGTTGTACTAGTTAGGGCACTATAGGTGATGGGTAGAGGTTGTACTAGTTAGGGTACTATAGGTGATGGGTAGAGGTTGTACTTGTTAGGGTACTATAGGTGATGGGTAGAGGTTGTACTAGTTAGGGTACTATAGGTGATGGGTAGAGGTTGTACTAGTTAGGGTACTATAGGTGATGGGTAGAGGTTGTACTAGTTAGGGTACTATAGGTGATGGGTAGAGGTTGTATTAGTTAGGGTACTATAGGTGATGGGTAGAGGTTGTACTAGTTAGGGTATTATAGGTGATGGGTAGAGGTTGTACTAGTTAGGGTATTATAGGTGATGGGTAGAGGTTGTACTAGTTAGGGTATTATAGGTGATGGGTAGAGGTTGTACTAGTTAGGGTACTATAGGTGATGGGTAGAGGTTGTACTAGTTAGGGTACTATAGGTGATGGGTAGAGGTTGTACTAGTTAGGGTACTATAGGTGTTAGGGTACTATAGGTGATGGGTAGAGGTTGTACTAGTTAGGGTACTATAGGTGATGGGTAGAGGTTGTACTAGTTAGGGTACTATAGGTGATGGGTAGAGGTTGTACTAGTTAGGTTACTATAGGTGATGGGTAGAGGTTGTACTAGTTAGGGTACTATAGGTGATGGGTAGAGGTTGTACTAGTTAGGGTACTACAGGTTATGGGTAGAGGTTGTACTAGTTAGGGTACTATAGGTGATGGGTAGAGGTTGTACTAGTTAGGGTACTATAGGTGATGGGTAGAGGTTGTACTAGTTAGGGTACTATAGGTGTTAGGGTACTATAGGTGATGGGTAGAGGTTGTACTAGTTAGGGTACTATAGGTGATGGGTAGAGGTTGTACTAGTTAGGGTACTACAGGTGATGGGTAGAGGTTGTACTAGTTAGGGTACTATAGGTGATGGGTAGAGGTTGTACTAGTTAGGGTACTATAGGTGATGGGTAGAGGTTGTACTAGTTAGGGTACTATAGGTGATGGGTAGAGGTTGTACTAGTTAGGGTACTATAGGTGATGGTTAGAGGTTGTACTAGTTAGGGTACTATAGGTGATGGGTAGAGGTTGTACTAGTTAGGGTACTATAGGTGATGGGTAGAGGTTGTACTAGTTAGGGTACTATAGGTGATGGGTAGAGGTTGTGTACTGTTGTGTGTTTATACCTGTATTGTTTTCCCTCCAGGCCAACTGTGACCTGAGGAGACAGATTGATGAACAGCAGAAACTCCTGGAGAAATACAAGGAGAGACTGAACAAATGCATCACAATGAGCAAGAAACTACTCATAGAGAAGGTGTTGATTTGTTTGTATGGATGTCTGTTACTGACACAAGGCCATGTGCGATTGTGTAACTGGCGTCTATTTGTGTGTATGTAGAGCACCCAGGAGAAGCAGTCGTGCAGAGAGAAGAGCATGCAGGACCGTCTCAGACTGGGTCACTTCACCACTGTACGACATGGAGCCTCCTACACTGAACAGTGGACCGACGGATACGCATTCCAGAACCTTGTCAAGTGAGAATACACACACTTCACAAACCCACATATAATATACTGTATGTACATGGTCTGCTCTCCAAAGCATAATGAAACGATAACATTTCCTATGACCTGTTATGTGTGATATGACTTTCTTTTGACCTGTTATATGTGATTACTTTCTTATGACCTGCTGTAACACTTTATAACCCCCCCACACACACACACACTCTCTGTGTGTAGGCAGCAGGAGGGTATCAACCAGCAGAGAGAGGAGATTGAGCGTCAGAGGAAGCTGCTAGCCAAAAGGAAGCCTCCCAACCCCTCCTCCTCCCCCTCCCTCTCCTTAGGAACCACCTCCGAACCCAAACAGCGCAAAGCCAAGGTTGTAAACGGCAATGACCCCGACCCTTTCCTCAAACCCTCCCTGCCTCAGATGTGAGTACACACACACACTGAGGGACACACACACTTGTACATACAGGAATACATGCGCACGGGCAGATGGATACACACACTTTTGCGTTGTTGGTGCAGTGACGTTTATCAACATTTTTTTTTAGGTTGACTCTGGCTGAGTATCATGAGCAAGAGGAGATCTTCAAGCTTCGCCTGGGACACCTGAAGAAGGTTGGTTTCACTATGAACACAAACATGTTTGTTCAAAGTACTATTGTCCCGAATCCCAAAATGAATACAATTAACTGTCTGAGTAATGTGGTTGACTGTCTCTCAGGAGGAGGCTGAGATCCAGGCAGAGCTGGAGAGGTTGGAGAGGGTGAGGAACCTCCACATCCGAGAGCTGAAGAGGATCAACAATGAGGACAGCTCATCGTAAGTACAAGACAGGAAGACGCAATCATATAGAAATCCTGACCCCAGCACTGTCTCCTGGTTCAAAACCCAACCCTAGTGCCTACATATCCGTAGGCCAGTAGCTGTAGTGTGGCTGACTGCCAAGTTGATACTTTCTAGGTGTTCATAAGATAATAATTGTAATATATGCCATTTAGCAGGCACATTTATCCAAAGCAACTTAGTCATGTGTGGATACATTTTATATATGGATGGCCCAAGCAGGAATCGAACCCACGACCCTTGGCATTGCAAGTGCCATGCTCCACTGACTGAGCCACAGCTCTTGTAGGTGTTATGTGGGTAAATGATCCTTTTATACTATAGGAAGCAGCCTGTTCAGTCTATCTGTCTGTCTGTCTGTCTGTCAGGTTTAAAGACCACCCCACTCTGAATGAGAGGTACCTGCTGCTGTATCTGCTAGGCAGAGGAGGCTTCAGTGAAGTCTATAAGGTATGGATTGACTACTGGTATGTGCTTGTGAATGATTATTAAGAGATTCTAGATCCATACTGTACCTGTGCTTGTGAGTGTTTGTCTGATGTGTGTTCTGTGTCTTCAGGCCTTTGACCTGTTTGAGCAGCGCTACGCAGCCGTTAAAATCCACCAACTCAACAAGAACTGGAGAGAGGAGAAGAAGGAGAACTATCACAAGTATGAGACGCAGAATTTACAACCAAGTTTACATCCAAGTTTTAAACGGTATTTGACCAGACTTGCTTACACACAATATTGTTTTCTGTCCCAGGCATGCCTGTAGAGAATACCGGATACACAAACAGCTGGACCACCCCAGAATAGTCAAACTCTACGACTACTTCTCCCTGGATACAGACACGTAAGTGGCGTTTTACCCCAAACATAGTACAGTTCTTTCACAGATCAGATGAAGGAGAGGAAGCCATTTTAGACTGTTGAGATGCCTCTTAGGTTATAGTTAATGGAGTCCATTGTATTCTCTGTTTCTCTCTGTTTCTCTTGCTCACACTCTTTCTCTGTTTTTCTCTTGTGGTGGAATTATTGTAATCGAGAGGATTACAAAAACAAACAAACTTAATTATTTAATTAGTGCAGTAATGGAGCTGGTCGGTAATCACCCCTGGAGGTGATCACTGAGAACTCAACAAATCAAATCAAATGTATTTATATAGCCCTTGGTACATCAGCTGATATCTCAAAGTGCTGTACAGAAACCCAGCCTAAAACCCCAAACAGCAAGCAATGCAGCTGTAGAAGCACGGTGGCTAGGAAAAACTCCCTGGTTTGAGCCACAGCATTTTATAACAAAGTCCATTCCTCTTCAGTCTACATGACTAACAACAGATGTATGGAATGGGTCACAAGGTTAAGATTTGTATGAAAGATACTTATAATTCACAGCAGACAGTATCTGTCCTCATTGTGTAGAGACCAAGGTCTGAACCACCAACTCCATACTGGAGCCATCTCCCCTGGTACCTGAGTACAGAAACATTAACTCATGCTCTGGAATGCGGTATCACCCAAAGACATCGTAAATCTCCTGCCAGTGTTACATCTCCCAGAGGCCCACTTTCAGTTGGTACAGACACAATAGAGTTATAAGAACCCTCTATTCTGTTGCATAATACAACCATTTGATGCAATTACAACATTATAACATGATCTTGCAATTTTGCCATCACATGCCCCCATTTTGAGAGTCCTCTCAACTTAAAAGAAAATTACAACATTTAAAAAACATTAATTCACATGTAGAAAATGCATACGTTCTTCAAAAACCAAGAAGCATGAAAGCAATAACTCATTATATGGGTTCCTGCTCGTGACCGACTGACCAGAGATGGCGCCGACAGAGATGGTCGTCTCGCTTCGCGTTCTTAGGAAACTAGCAGTATTTTGTTTTTTTATGTATTAATACTTACGTTGTTACCCCAGGAAATGTTAAGTCTTATTACATACAGCCGGGAAGAACTGTTGGATATAAGAGCAACGTCAACTTACCAACATTACTACCAGGAATACGACTTTCCCGAAGCGGATCCTCTGTTGGACCACCACCCAGGAGAATGGATCAGATCCCAGTAGGTGACCCAAAAAAACAGCGCCGCAGACTGAGCGGCCTTCTGGTCAGGCTCCGTAGACGGTCACATCACTATCCGCTCCCGAGAATACTACTCGCCAATGTCCAGTCTCTTGACAACAAGGTAGACGAAATTAGAGCAAGGGTTGCCTTCCAGAGAGACATCAGAGATTGTATCATTCTCTGTTTCACGGAAACATGGCTCACTCGGGATATGTTATCAGAGTCGATACAGCCACCCGGTTTCTTCACGCATCGCACCAACAGAAACAAATATCTCTCTGGTAACAGGAAGGGCGGGGGTGTATGCCTTATGATTAACGAGTCGTGGTGTGATCATAATAACATACAGGACTTAAGTCATTTTGTTCATCTGACCTAGAATTCCTTACAATCAAATGCCGACCGCATTATCTACCAGGAGAATTGTCTTCGATTATAATCACAGCCGTGTACCCCCCCCCCCCCCCCGACGCAGACACCTCGACGGCCCTGAAAGAACTGCATTGGACTCTATGTAAACTGGAAACCATATTTCCTGTGGCTGCATTTATTGTAGCTGGGGTTTTTTCACAAAACGAATATGAAAACAAGGCTCCCTAAAGTTTATCAGTATATTGATTGCATGACCCGGGCTGGCAGCATTCTGGATCATTGTTACTCTAACTTCCGCGACCCATACAAAGCCATCCTTTTGGCAAATCTGGACCAGGACTCCATTTTGTTGCTCCCAGCATATAGACAGAAACTTAAACAGGAAACGAACGCCAGTGCTCATGTCTGCTTGACGTTGGTCCGACCTATCGGATTACACGCTTCAAGGTTGCTTCGATCACGTGGACTGGGATATGTTCTGGATAGCCTCAGACAACAACATTGATGTTTACGCTGATTCAGTGAGAGAGTTTATTAGCTAGTGCATCGTTGATGTTGTTCCCAGGATGACTATTACAACCTTCCTCAACCAGAAACCGTGGATTGATGGCAGCATTTGCGCAAAACTGAAAACCATTGCTTTTAATCATGGCAAGGCGACCGGAAAAATGAGCGAATACAATCAGTGTAGCTATTCCCTCCGCAAGGCAATCAAACAAGCTAAGAGTCAGTATAGAGACAAGCAGTCCCAATTCAGACACGAGATGTACAGTGGGGAGAACAAGTATTTGAAACACTGCCAATTTTGCAGGTTTTCCTACTTACAAAGCATGTAGAGGTCTGTAATTTTTATCATAGACGTACACCTCAACTGTGAGAGACGGAATCTAAAACAAAAATCCAGAAAATCACATTGTATGATTTTTTAAGTAATTCATTTGCATTTTATTGCATGACATAAGTATTTGATACATCAGACAAGCTGAACTTAATATTTGGTCCAGAAACCTTTGTTTGCAATTACAGAGATCATACGTTTCCTGTAGTTCTTGACCAGGTTTGCACACACTGCAGCAGGGATTTTGGCCCACTCCTCCATACAAACCTTCTCCAGATCCTTCAGGTTTCGGGGCTGTCGCTGGGCAATACGGACTTTCAGCTCCCTCCAAAGATGTTCTATTGGGTTCAGGTCTGGAGACTGGCTAGGCCACTCCAGGACCTTGAGATGCTTCTTACGGAGCCACTCCTTAGTTGCCCTGGCTGTGTGTTTCGGGTCGTTGTCATGCTGGAAGACCCAGCCACGACCCATCTTCAATGCTCATACTGAGGGAAGGAGGTTGTTGGCCAAGATCTCGCGATACATGGCCCCATCCATCCTCCCCTCAAGTGCAGTCGTCCTGTCCCCTTTGCAGAAAAGCATCCCCAAATAATGATGTTTCCTCCTCCATGCTTCACGGTTGGGATGGTTTTCTTGGGGTTGTACTCATCCCTCTTCTTCCTCCAACTCAAAACCTACATACGTCTACTTATGGGTTGTTTAAGTTGCATCTCATTATATTCCCAGTATTACTTTACAAATCTCCAGTTGTCGATTATACACACATACAACTCATCATATTTTCATATCTGATTACGTACTCACATCATCCATTCCATGTGTGTTTTCAAGGACTCTCCCCAGCTACGAAGCAGCGCTCCAAACATACTCCCAGTGGAAACAAAAAAATTAACTTTTATTTCCTGTACAATGACCAGCCTGTCATGGGATCCTCAACGGTTCTCTAACCTCCCAGGAACCACGCAAAGTCTAGGCTCCCAGAAACTATAGACTTGCTGCTAACGTCCCTCTCTCAATACTGCCCGAGATATTCTATGATGGGCAGCGATGGAAATAACATTTAAGTCAACATTTTTTAACCAAATTTCAATCATCTTATTATGCAAATGTTTATCTTATTTACACACTCACACAGTACTGTTCCCAAACACATTCGGTTTATTTTTTATAACCTGCAGGAATAGTTTATAGCTTTCACATAGTTACTTAACTATTCGAAACCATTGCATACCATTAACTTATCTACTAATTATTATTTATCTCAGGCTCACACAGAGCCTTCATGATCACCCACACAGGGTTGATCGAATGCTTACACAGAACATGACTAAATAACCATCCACACAGGATTGGTAAGATGTCCTCACAGAACATCATTGAAAGGTTACCCACAGACTCAACCTATCGTGCCCACACAGAACGCTTCTACAAAGATTACCCTCACAGGATTTCAAACCCTGTCTATATGAACAGGGAAACCCATACCATTATCAAAATATAGCCTTATTAGTGGTCCCACAACAGGGCGTTTGGTAAACAAATTGAAACGCTCGTGCAACTTCCAGCGGAAAGGTCGGACGAAAATTCCGCTGGAAGTTGCATGAGCGTTTCGATTTGTTTACCAAACACCCTAACAAAAGGAGGTATATGGACATAAATGATGAACTTGATCAAACAAATCAAACATTTATCGTGGAACTAGGATTCGTGGGAGTGTATTCTGATGAAGATCATCAAAGGTAAGTTAATATTTATAATGCTATTTCTGACTAATGTTGACTGCGCAACATGGCGGATTTTTGGCTCTGAGCTCCGTACTCAGATTATTGCATGGTATGCTTTTTCCGTTGTTTTTTTTAAACAAATCTGACACAGCGGTTTCATTAAGGAGAAGGTTATCTAAAGTTCCATGCATAACACTTGTATTTTCATCAACATTTATTTGGAGTATTTCTGTAAATTGATGTGGTTCTCTGCAAAATCACAGCATGTTTTGGAACTACTGAACATAAACACGGCAATGTAAAATGCGATTTTTGGATATAAATATGAATTTATCTAACAAAACATACATGTATTGTGTAACATGAAGTCCTATGAGTGTCATCTGATGAAGATCATCAATGGTTAGTGATTTATTTTATCTCTATTTTTGTGACTCCTCTCTTTGGCTGGAAAAATGGCTGGGTTTTTCTGTGACTTGGTGGTGACCAAACATAATCGTTTGTGGAGTTTTCGCTGTAAAGCATTTTTGAGATCAGAAACTGTAGCTGGATTAACGAGAATGTTATCTTCAAAATGGTGCCTAATACTTGTATGTTTGAGAAATTAGATTTATGAGATTTCTGTTGATTTGTATTTGGCGCACTGCAATTTCATTGGCTGCTGGCGAGGGGTACCCCGTTCCCAGACAAGTTAACAAAAGTTTTTATCAATTACATACATGTTAAAATTTGAACTTCACTAAAGTCAGATGCCTCGCAAGGCGTCACCTGCACTCTCATTCTTCATTCAATACGTTAACCTCAGCAATCCTACTGTGATCAACCCAGTACCACGGATCTGGACTTTTGGTCGCCCACAACTGGCTAATTAACAATCATGTCCAAGGATTCCGCACTTAAGAACACTCTCATCAACACAACTCAGTCCTGCTAGTCACCCCAGCTGTGGCCCTCTTAAGGAACACCTCGCTCTAAGTGTACCCTCAACAGGGGCTTTTGTTATTTTTTTATGTTGTTTTTCTTTTTTATCTTTTCATCTTTAAATCTCCTGTCAGTGTTGAATCTCCCAGAGGCCCACTTTCAGTTCACACAGACACAATAGAGTTATAAGAGCCTTCTATTCTGTTGCAAAAACAACCATTTGATGCAATTACAGCATTATAACATAATCTTGCAATTTTGCTCTCACGCTTTCTCTTTCTCTCTGCCTTTAGGTTCTGTACGGTTCTAGAGTTCTGTGAGGGGAACGACTTGGACTTCTATCTGAAACAGAACAAGCTGATGTCAGAGAAGGAGGCGCGGTCTATCGTCATGCAGATAGTCAATGCCCTGCGATACCTCAACGAGATCAAACCCCCCATCATACACTACGACCTCAAACCAGGTACACACACACACACACACACACATTCGCTACGACCTCAAACCAGTTACACACACACCACAGGAGGCTGCTGAGGGGAGGACAGCTCATAATAATGTCTGGAACAGAGTAAATGGAATGGTATCAAACACCTGGAAACCATGTGTCTGATGTATTTGATACCATTCCACTGATTCCACTCCAGTCATTACCACAAACCCGTCCTCCCCAATTAAGGTGCCACCAACCTCCTGTGACACACACTACAACCTCAAACCAGGCACACACACACACACACACTCGTTCACACAGTGACTCATGTTTGTGTCGGTGACATACACACATACTCAATTCACGCCTCTTGTCTGTGCAGGTAATATCTTGCTGGTGGATGGGACTGCATGTGGAGAGATAAAGATCACAGACTTTGGGCTGTCTAAGATCATGGATGATGACAACTATGGTGTGGACGGCATGGACCTCACCTCACAGGGAGCTGGCACATACTGGTGAGACACGACACACAACACATGACACACAAATAGTTATATTAGGTTTTTTTCTATTGTATATTGCTTTCTTCATGTTTTCCTCTTGTCCAGGTACCTTCCCCCAGAGTGTTTTGTAGTAGGCAAGGAGCCTCCTAAGATCTCTAACAAAGTGGACGTCTGGTCGGTCGGGGTCATCTTCTTCCAGTGCCTCTATGGACGGAAGGTAAGCACTCACACTCAATAGGGTACCTCTGAAGTGTACTCATTTTATTTTTCTCAGTGATCAGGGCCTAAAATGAACACCTGCCAAATGCAGGTAGATTTTGGCATTGGCGGGTAAGATGTCTATTTTACCAGCCACGTTGGCGGGTGGTCAGGGCTTCACAGTTTGAGCATTTCACTCGCATTTGTGAATAAAAAAACGTTAATTATGATAATGTATAGTCAAATACTGCAGTAGTTGTTTTCAAAGTAAAAGTTGGTCTAATTTACTTAAAGCAAAAATCTACTGAGACTTTGTCCTTATGTTTCTTGGCTATTTCCATTGTTTTGTTCACAAGCGAGGTTGTTTTCTATGTTTGAGTTTCTACTGCTAGGGAGAGAAGACAATGCTTCTACTAACTAGTCAGACTCAATCTCACAGGAACAAACATGACTGGAGGTTACCACGGTAACCCCCCGCCCTTAAAGGGGCAGGTGAACATATTTGTCATCTGTGACACATCTGTCATCTGTGACATTTCGGTTAAAAGACTCAGGTCACAAAAAATGAAATGAAACAATATACCACATTACTTCTTATTAGTAATGCATTTATTGTTTTAGAAAAATTGCAAAGCATAAGCATCTGTAATTTCTTGTAAAATAATTTACCACAGTGGTTGGTAGACCAAAAGGTGAATTTTAGGCCCAGTCAGTTATACCTCAGTTTTGTTTTAACTGTGTGTGTGTTCATGCAGCCATTTGGCCATAACCAGTCTCAGCAGGACATCCTTCAGGAGAACACCATCCTCAAAGCCACCGAGGTCCAGTTCCCTGCCAAGCCCCAGGCCAGCACAGAGGCCAAGGTGACTCATACTTACTCTGAATTGTACACTCGTCAGGACATGTCTGAATGTGACTAGGACAGACAAAGCATGCGAAGCTGATCCATATTCTATAGATTAACTAACATCTCTCGCTCCATCTTCCTTCTCTATCTCTCCCTGTCAGGCGTTTATCCGGCGCTGTCTGGCCTACCGTAAGGAGGCTCGTTTCGACGTTCACCAGCTGGGCACTGACACGTACCTCCTCCCTCACATGAGACGCACCAACTCCTCAGGCTCCCTTCAGCCCGCCTCCTCCTCAATCTCCTCCTACTGAATGGCTGATGGACATGACTGACAGGCCCAACGGTCAATCCTATAGCAGAACTGATCCTAATATGGGAAATGGAGTGGTGTTGGGTATTCAGAATCCCCCAGCCGCAGTGAAAGGGACGTGAATTTGTTTGGCTGAATAGAATGGATGACACGTGAGATGGGGAAAGAGAAAGACAGAGTGGAGGTGGAGACACTGCTAATGTTTCCAAGTAGCTTTGCCGAAACGTTGCACTGTGTTCTGATCCTGAAGGTGTACCTGCTTGAGAGAGAGAGCGAGAGAGAGAGAGAGAGAGAGAGAGAGAGGCTCTACCCCTTGTGCATGCCATTGGACATGCTGTGTCAGTTGCCATGGGGACTTAAGTGGGGCTAGGCCACACCCCTTGCTAATGTTGAACTGGGCTCTTATTGGTGGAGAGGTAAACTGTAAACAAAAAGCAACACGGTTAGTTGTTTATTGGAATCCCCATCAGAAGTCCATTCCTAAATAGTCCACTAGCTTCTACTATAGAAGGCACTTCCTGTAGATCTGAAGGGATTGGATAGGCATTAAACTATCTCCACCTTGTGCCTGGATAGGCCAAGTGGAATGTTCTCCATATTGCTTAGACCTCTGCAGTCAGTTCAGATCTACACCAGTATGTTGGTGCTAGAGGTCGATTTGGGATGTGGCTTGAATCCCCAGAATAGATCAGTTGGTTTGCCAGACTCACAGTAAACCTTGGACTAAATTGCACTTATAATCAAGATGATTTGGTTTCATGGACATGACTTCTTGAAATAGTCCTGGACTAAGGCTAAGCTTCAGTCCCAGACTGTCGGACAGAAGCTCATATTTAATATGTTCATAAAGTCACGTTTTTAGATCTTGAATCAAGAATGAAATCTACTCCTGGATTAATATAATCTGGCTGTGTGAAAGAAGTTGGTTTTAGGCAGTTTAGGTCCTCCGTGGATCCATCCCTCTACAATGTGCTGAGTGTTAGGCCTGTTCAGGCAATGACGTCTGTTTAGCAGAACACAATGAAACCATATAAGGATCAGCTTTATTGTAAAGATTAAGGTTTCAATACTCAAATCATCTGGAGGAAATTCAATGTACATTTCATGTGTAGGAGTGACATATCTGCAATCTCAGTCTGTACAGGGGGTCAAACACACTCAATGTACTGAACTCTCACTAGGCAGTGCCCCGTCTGCACCTGTTCTCAAATGAATAAAAGACAAAACGCCTAGAAACATAATTCTCTTATTTCCCACTTTGCTTTGAAATTGTACCCTTCCCTTACTCTGTTTTATTGTCTATTCTACCTTCACGTTTTATATTGTAGATGGGAAATAACAGGTGAAACGTTGAGCACATGCAAAGCTTTAGCAAGTCCCACTTGGTTTCTCATGTCTCCTTGTTCATTTGTGCTACAAAATGTTTTTTATTTTATTTTGCTGCTATGTAGATGTGGCTTTTAGTTAAGATCTATCTGTATGAGCTACCTCAGGTACAGATAGTGCAGACCCGTGCGAACAGGAACACTCTAGGGCCCTGAAGTGTATAGCCTACTCTTTAGTGGCCCTTTGAAGTGTACAATCCACTGTGGTGAGAAGAATAATGCTTCTGTATGCCAGGAGTTCCAATAACGTCAAACTGTTTTACCACAGCAATGTTTATTAGTAGTCTGGAAACCATGTGTCATATATATAAAGTTGTATAAAACTGTTCTATATGAAGGAAAAGCGCAGTTTGATGAAGGCTCTCTTCACTAACACTTTACTTGAAGTCTGTCATAAGGCCTGCGTAACAGGTGTCATAAGGAGTTATTACAGCATATTGGTAGTGTACTGAATGTAAGTGTTTATATTGGAAGACTGGAGCATTAAACAGACCATAAACAGGAGCCACAGCAGTTGAACACCATGTAAACTGGTTTCACCACTGTCTGATACATACAGATACGAGAATGAATGGGAGGCAATGTCAGGTCCTGTCATTCATATGCAATAAAGATTGCCCTACCAAGGTCACCGCCTTTGGTTTGTGCGCATAATGTCTCCCACAGACAACACACGTTTATCTAGAAAAGTTTTTCCTGATCCAAGACTTGGATCGGTCAGATGCCGTAGTGGTCAGTCACACCTGATGAAAGCATGGCAGACAGATGCCATTTGTCAAAAGGCTGGGAGGTCAGTTACAACCATAGACTTGGATAACTTTGCATCGTTCCATTATGACGTCTGTGAGCATCTCCATTTTGAACTAGTCAACTTTCATCTACGAGATGGCAAAAAGGGTGCATACTGCCACCTAGAGTGTGTTGTTTGAACAGGTAAAAAGCCAAGGTTGGAGATTTACTGCCACCTGGAGTTAAGGAATGTTTCCTCACTAGTTTAATTAATTGGCTGATCCCTCCTGATGACCTGGATGGAATTATGTGATCCTTCCTTAACCCATAGGAGGTCCCACCCAGTTGAAGTCCTCAATGGTGCTGCCCATACTAAAACAAGTCCTCTCTATAGTTACATGCTGGATGATTGAAGAAGGCTTCTTCAGCATGTTGCCTAGTGAGTAAACACTCGTCAGGAGAGAAAGGGGAAAATGTAAGGCTGTGGATTGAGGGATTAGGAGAGGAGTGTCAGGCCAGTCCAGGGGTAAGTGATGGTGTAATGTCAGTCCAGTCCAGGGTTCTCCACGGTAGTCTTGTCTCTGGGTCCTCCTGGCTCTGAATGGACCTGAGCTCTAATGTCCATCTGGTTCCAGGTCCTTCTGAGCCCGTTCCTGCTCCCAACGCTCTGGCTGCTCCTCCCTATTGCCACTGCAGAGCTCCCTGGCCCAGAGTCACTAGAGTCACCCTCCTCTGGAGGTTTGGAGCTTCTAGACTTGGAGTGGGATGATCGAGAGAGCTGTGGTGGGGAGAAATGATATTACATAATATCACTATTACTGTAGTGACAGTTACATTATTACTATTAATGTAGGCCTGCTAGTAGTTTAGTCATTAATTAATCAACTAATTAACTACCAGCCTTTCTACATATTGTGTGTGTGGTGAACGCTCACCTTTCTGATCCCTGTGATGGTGGTGAATGTTCCATGGTTGGGCTTACACCTGAAGTACCTGTTACCATGGAGACTGCCTTCATTTTCTCCACCTAAAGTTGAATAGGAAGAGGTGTTACCAGGGCTGGCTCCAGGAATAAGCAACATAAGCGGTCACTTAGGGCCCCGGGCAGCTAGGGGGCCCCCAAAGTAATAAATGTATAAGTATTATTTTAAAAATTAGAAGCTCAGTCGAGGTCTCAACATACTGTTGAGAGTTAAAATAGTAGAACACACAATGTGCAAGTTCAATGTGTGTTTGTGCATCAGAAATCTTTTTCTTATGTCAGTCGCCATGTCAGCTGACAATTTTTAGATTGGTAAATGAATCTAGCCAGCTATCTAAACTTGTAATCATAGCCGAATACCGACCAGGCATGCAGGGCATGTGCCCAGGGGCCCTGAACTCCAAAGGACCCCCATTGAATTTGTTAGTCACTCTCACTCTGATACACTTCATGACCAAAAGCATGTGGACACCTGCTCATCGAACATCTCATTCCAAAATAATGGGCATTAATATGGAGTTGGTCCCACCTTTGTTGCTATAGCAGCCTCCACTCTTCTGGGAAGGTTTTCCACTAGATGTTGGAACATTTCTGCGGGGACTTGCTTCCATTCAGTCACAAGAGCATTAGTGAGGTTGGGCGATTAGGTCTGGCTTGCAGTCGGGGTTCTAATTAATCCCAAAGCTGTTCGATGGGGTTGAGGTCAGGGCTCTGTGCAGTCCAGTTAAGTTCTTCCACACCGATCTACAAACCATTTCTGTATGGACCTCACTTTGTGCACGTGGGCATTGTCATGCTGAAACAGGAAAGGGCCTTCCCGAACTGTTGCCACAGAATCATCTAGAATGTTATTGCATGCTGTAGCGTTAAGATTTCCCTTCACTGCAACTAAGGGAACTAGTCCGAACCACGAAAAACAGCCCCCAGACCATTATTACTCCACCAGTTTTTTTATTTATTTTATTTATTTGTTACATGCGCCGAGTACGTAGACCTTATAGTGAAATGCTTACTTACAAGCCCTTAACTAACAATGCAGCTTTAAGAAAAGAAGTGTTAAGTAGAAAATAAAAGTATCAAATAATTAAACAGCAGCAGTAAAACAATAGTGAGGCTTTATGCAGGGGGTACCAGGGAACAGAGTCAATGTGGAGGCTATTTACAGGGGTTACCGGGGAACAGAGTCAATGTGGAGGCTATATACAGTGCCTTGCGAAAGTATTCGGCCCCCTTGAACTTTGCGACCTTTTGCCACATTTCAGGCTTCAAACATAAAGATATAAAACTGTATTTTTTTGTGAAGAATCAACAACAAGTGGGACACAATCATGAAGTGGAACGACATTTATTGGATATTTCAAACTTTTTTAACAAATCAAAAACTGAAAAATTGGGCGTGCAAAATTATTCAGCCCCCTTAAGTTAATACTTTGTAGCGCCACCTTTTGCTGCGATTACAGCTGTAAGTCGCTTGGGGTATGTCTCTATCAGTTTTGCACATCAAGAGACTGAAATGTTTTCCCATTCCTCCTTGCAAAACAGCTCGAGCTCAGTGAGGTTGGATGGAGAGCATTTGTGAACAGCAGTTTTCAGTTATTTCCACAGATTCTCGATTGGATTCAGGTCTGGACTTTGACTTGGCCATTCTAACACCTGGATATGTTTATTTTTGAACCATTCCATTGTAGATTTTGCTTTATGTTTTGGATCATTGTCTTGTTGGAAGACAAATCTCCGTCCCAGTCTCAGGTCTTTTGCAGACTCCATCAGGTTTTCTTCCAGAATGGTCCTGTATTTGGCTCCATCCATCTTCCCATCAATTTTAACCATCTTCCCTGTCCCTGCTGAAGAAAAGCAGAACCAAACCATGATGCTGCCACCACCATGTTTGACAGTGGGGATGGTGTGTTCAGCTGTGTTGCTTTTACACCAAACATAACATTTTGCATTGTTGCCAAAAAGTTCAATTTTGGTTTCATCTGACCAGAGCACCTTCTTCCACATGTTTGGTGTGTCTCCCAGGTGGCTTGTGGCAAACTTTAAACAATACTTTTTATGGATATCTTTAAGAAATGGCTTTCTTGCCACTCTTCCATAAAGGCCAGATTTGTGCAATATACAACTGATTGTTGTCCTATAGACAGAGTCACACACCTCAGCTGTAGATCTCTGCAGTTCATCCAGAGTGATCATGGGCCTCTTGGCTGCATCTCTGATCAGTCTTCTCCTTGTATGAGCTGAAAGTTTAGAGGGACGGCCAGGTCTTGGTAGATTTGCAGTGGTCTGATACTCCTTCCATTTCAATATTATCGCTTGCACAGTGCTCCTTGGGATGTTTAAAGCTTGGGAAATCTTTTTGTATCCAAATCCGGCTTTAAACTTCTTCACAACAGTATCTCGGACCTGCCTGGTGTGTTCCTTGTTCTTCATGATGCTCTCTGCGCTTTTGACGGACCTCTGAGACTATCACAGTGCAGGTGCATTTATACGGAGACTTGATTACACACAGGTGGATTGTATTTATCATCATTAGTCATTTAGGTCAATATTGTATCATTCAGAGATCCTCACTGAACTTCTGAAGAGAGTTTGCTGCACTGAAAGTAAAGGGGCTGAATAATTTTGCACGCCCAATTTTTCAGTTTTTGATTCAAGGGGGCCGAATACTTTCGCAAGGCACTGTACAGGGGGTACCAGGGAACAGAGTCAATGTGGAGGTTATATACAGGGGGTACTGGTACAGAGTTAATGTGGAGGCTATATACAGGGGGTACCAGGGAACAGAGTCAATGTGGAGGCTATATACAGGGGGTACCAGGGAACAGAGTTAATGTGGAGGCTATATACAGGGGGTACCAGGGGACAGAGTCAATGTGGAGGCTATATACAGGGTGTACCAGGGAACAGAGTTAATGTGGAGGCTATATACAGGGGGTACCAGGGAACAGAGTTAATGTGGAGGCTATATACAGGGTGTACCAGGGAACAGAGTCAATGTGGAGGCTATATACAGGGTGTACCAGGGAACAGAGTTAATGTGGAGGCTATATACAGGGGGTACCGGGGAACAGAGTTAATGTGGAGGCTATATACAGGGGGTACCAGGGAACAGAGTCAATGTGGAGGCTATATACAGGGGGTACCGGGGAACAGAGTCAATGTGGAGGCTATATACAGGGGGTACCGGGGAACAGAGTCAATGTGGAGGTTATATACAGGGGGTACCGGTACAGAGTCAATGTGCCGGGGCACCAGTTAGTCGAGGTAATTGAGGTAATATGTAGGTAGAGTTAGTGACTATACATAGATAATAAACAGAGTAGCAGCAGTGTAAGAATGGGGGAAGGGGCAATGCAAATAGTCTGGGTAGTAGTCTGTGACTAGGGTGGCTGGAGTCTGACAATTTTATGACATTCCTCTGATACCGCCTGGCATAGAGATCTTGGATGGCAAGAAGCTTGGCCCCAGTGATGTACTGGGCCGTACGCACTACAGTCTGTAGTCCCTTGCGGTCGGAGGCCGAGCAGTTGCCATACCAGGCAGTGATGCAACCAGTCATCACCAGTCATGCTCTCAATGGTGCAGCTGTAGAACCTTTTGAGGAGGATCTGAGGACCCATGCCAGATCTTTTCGGTCTCCTGAGGGGGAATAGGTTTTGTCGTGCCCTCTTTATGACTGTCTTGGTGTGTTTGGACAATGATAGTTTGTTGGTGATGTGGACACCAAGGAACTTGAAGCTCTCAACCTGCTCCACTGCAGCCCCGTCGATGAGAATGGGGCCGTGCTCAGTCCTCCTTTTCCTGTAGTCCACAGTCATCTCCTTTGTCTTGATCACGTTGAGGGAGAGGTTGTTGTCCTTGCACCACACGGCCAGGTCTCTGACCTCCTCCCTCCCTATAGGCTGTCTCATTGTTGTCGGTGATCAGGCCTACCACTGTTGTGTCATCGGGAAACTTGATGAGTGCTGGGGTCGTGCCTGGCCATGCAATCATGAGTGCAGGAGGGGACTGAGCACACACCCGAGGGGCCCCCGTGTTGAGGATCAGTGTGGCAGATGTGTTGTTACCTACCCTTACCACCTGGGGGCGGTCCATCAGGAAGTCCAGGATTCAGTTGCAGAGGGAAGTGTTTAGTCCTTAGCTTAGTGATGAGGTTTGAGGGCACGATGGTGTTAAACGTTGCGCTGTAGTCAATGAATAGCATTCTCACATAGGTGTTTGTTTTGTCCAGGTGGGAAAGGGCAGTGTTGAGTGCAATAGAGATTGCATCATCTGTGGATCTGTTGAGTTGGTATGCAAATTGGGTGGGTCTAGGGTTTCTGGGATAATGGTGTTGATGTGAGCCATGACCAGCTTTTCAAAGCACTTCATGGCTACAGACGTGAGTGCTACGAGTCGGTAGTCATTTAGGCAGGTTACCTTAGTGTTCTTGGGCACAGGGACTATGGTGGTCTGCTTGAAACATGTTGGTATTACAGACTCAGTCAGGGACAGGTTGAAAATGTCAGAGAAGACACTTGCCAGTTGGTCAACGCATGCTGGTTATCCATCTGGCCCTGCGGCCTTGTGAATGTTGACCTGTTTAAAGGTCTTACATCGGCTGTGGAGAGCGTGATCACAGTCGTCAGGAACAGCTGATGCTCTCTTGCATGTTTCAGTGTTGCTTGCCTCAAAGCGTACACAGAAGTAATTTAGCTCATCTGGTAGACTCGTGTTACTGGGCAGCTTGCGGCTGTGCTTCTATTTGTAGTCTGTTGTAGTTTGCAAGCCCTGCCACATCCGACGATCATCGGAGCCAGTGTAGTACGATTCAGTCTTAGTCCTGTATTGACGTTTTGCCCATTTGATGGTTTGTCAGAGGGCATCGCGGAATATCTTACAAGCTTCCGGGTTGGAGTCACGCTCCATGAAAGCATCAGCTCTACCCTTTAGCTCAGTGCGGATGTTGCCTGTAATCCATGGCTTCTGATTGGGTTATGTACGTATGGTCACTGTGGGGACGACGTCATCAATGCTGTTATTAATGAAGCTAGTGACTGATGTGTACTCCTCAATGCCATTGGAAGAATCCCAGAACTTATTCCAGTCTGTGCTAGCAAAACAGTCCGGTAGCTTAGCATCTGCCTCATCTGACCACTTTTTTTATTGACCGAGTCACTGGTGCTTCCTGCTTTAATTTTTGCTTGTAAGCAGGAATCAGGAGGATAGACTTATGGTCAGATTTGCCAAATAGAGGGCGAGGGAGATTTTTGTAAGCATCTCTGTGTGTGGAGTAAAGGTGGTCTAGAGTTGTTTCCTTCTGGTTGAACATTTAACAAGCCGGTCGAAATTAGGTAAACCGGTTTCCCTCATTGAGTGCGGTCTTAGTGCAAGCATCGGGTTGTGGTAGTAAATAGCTACGAAGAATATAGATAAACTCTTGGTAAATAGTGTCGTTTACAGCTTATCATGAGATACTCTACCTCAGGTGAGAAAAACCTTGAGACTTCCTTAGATTTTGTGCACCAGCTGTTTACAAATATACATAGACCACCACCCCTTGTCTTACCAGTGGTCGCTGTTCTATCCTGCTGAAAAAGCGTAAAACCCACCAGCTGTATGTTATTCATGTCGTTGTTCAGCCACAACTCGGTGAAACATAAGATATTCCAGTTATTAATGTCCCGTTGGTAGGATATACGTGACCGTGGTTTGTCTATTTTATTATCGATTGATTGTACGTTGGCTAATAGGACTGATGGTAAAGGGAGATTACCCACTGGCTGTCGTACCCTTACAAGACACCCAGACCTCCGTCCCCAATATCTCTGTCTCTTTCTCTTGCGAATGATGGGGATTAGGGCCTTGTCAGGCGTCTTAAGTAAATCCTTGTGTCCGACTTGTTAAAGAAAACGTATTCCTCCAGTACGGGGTGAATAATCGCTGGCCTGATATCTAGAAGCTCTTTTCGGCCCCAAAAGAAACACATTAGCACAATTGGTTAGGGGACCGTAAAACGGCAGCCATCTCCTCCAGTGCCATTCATTATGCATTGGGGCAGGTAGTGTTCTCCTGGCATCCGCCAAACCCAGATTTGTCCGTCGGACAGCCAGATGGTGAAGCGTGATTGATCACTCCAGAGAACGCGTTTCCACTGCTCCAGAGTCCAATGGCGTGAGTTTTACACCACTCCAGCCGACGTTTGGCATTGTGCATGGTGATCTCAGTCTTGTGTGCAGCTGCTCGGCCATGGAAACCTATTTTAGGATGCTCCTGACAAACAGTTATTGTGCTGACGTTGCTTCCAGAGGCAGTTTGTAACTCGGTAGTGAGTGTTGCAGCCGAGAACAGACACTTTACACACTTCAGCACTCTGCAGTCCCATTCTGTTAGCTTGTGTGGCCTAATACTTTGCGGCTGAGCCGTTGTTGCTCCTAGATGTTTCCACTTCGCAATAACAGCACTTATAGTTGACCGGGGCAGAACATTTGACGAACTGACTTGTTTTGCCCGGCGTGGTGGGCCCCCAAAAGGCTAGAGCCACATCACAAGGGGCATACATCTGAAGCATCTGTTTAGAAGCCCCACTCACCACCAAATATGGTGATGAGAGGAAGTCCAGTGGCGCGAAGTGGGAGGAGATGAAACTTGACCGACATTGAATGTTTCATCGATGATAAAAAATGAGCACAATCTCAATACAGTTTTCTGTTTACAAAACGATAATCTGTTAAGAACTGAGAGCAAAGTTTTATAGACTTAACCCTTTGCCAAAGTTTTTTTTTAGGGTGAATTGAGTTATTGCACACTCACACTAGGCGGAACGCCTAATGGAAATATGCAAATCATTGCTAAAATGCACCAATAAGATCTCACTTGTGCTTGGCTCTGCCCACCTTCTTGCTTGTTCTGCCCACTATGCTTCATTTGCTCCCATTGGAAACGACCCCAATGATAAATCTTGGGTTAGAGCTAGGTTCAATCAGATTGACAATTTTTACATCCACATAGCGTTGTTGGCTGTGTGTGGTGGTAGAACTGCGTTAGAGCTGTCAAACCCACAAGCGGCTCGTTGCGTTACCTTATCACGGATACTGCCGTTGGAATGCCACCAAACCCCACGCGGCTATAATCTGACAAATCCCAAACAACTGCATTAGAAGTTCATGCAGCCTCATTACAAGTTCAAACACTCCAACTTGACGGATAAATCACACCATCCAAATGTTATTGGTCGTATAAATATATTTAGCAGATGTTATTGCGGGTTTAATGAATTGCTTGTATTCCTAGCTCCAACAGTGCAGTAGTATCTAACAATACACATCAATACCCACAAATCTAAAAATAAAAGGTAATTAAGAAATATAGGACGAGCGATGTCAGAGTGTGTGTGTGTATGCATATACAGTTGAAGTCGGAAGTTTACATACACTTAGGTTGGAGTCATTAAAACTCCTTTTTCAACAACTCCTCAAATTTCTTGTTAACAAACTATAGTTTTGGCAAGTCGGTTAGGACATCTACGACAAGTAATTTTTCCAACAATTGTTTACAGACAGATGCATTCACTGTATCGCAATTCCAGTGGGTCAGAAGTTTACATACACTAAGTTGACTGTGCCTTTACACAGCTTGGAAAATTCCAGAAAATGATTTACCTACACCTTAGCCAAATACATTTAAACTCAGTTTTTCACAATTCCTGACATTTAATCCTAGAAAAAATGCCCTGTTTTAGGTCATTTGGGATCACCATTTTATTTTAATAATGTGAAATGTCAGAATAATATTTGAAATTATTAATTATTTCATCTTTTATTTCTTTCATCACATTCCCAGTGGGTCAGACGTTTACATACACACAATTAGTATTTGGTAGCATTGCCTTTAAATTGTTTCACTTGGGTCAAACGTTTTGGGTAGCCTTCCACAAGCTTCCCACAATAAGTTGGTGAATTTTGGCCCATTCCTCCTGACAGAGCTGGTGTAACTGAGTCAGGTTTGTAGGCCTCCTTGCTCGCACGCACTTTCAGTTCTGCCAACACATTTTCTATAGGATTGAGGTCAGGGCTTTGTGATACCTTGACCTTCTTCCATAGTTATGCCTCTTGTCCAGATGGGAAAAGGCAGTGTGCAGTGTGATGGCGATTGCATCGTCTGTGGATCTATTGAGGCGGTATGCAAATTGCAGTGTGTCTAGGGTGCATGAAAACATGCAGTTGCCTAACATCAATGGTTTGATATTTGAGAATAATTATTTCTAACATCGATAGAGCCTAAACTTTCTAGCACTGTTTTGAACGAACGCAGTAGGGATAATAAGGGGGTGGTTTGTGACAGACAAGAGCAGCCGCTCACCTATATTTCAGCTCATACCACAGTTACACCTCCAACACCGCCAAAACATCTGCTATGCGGATGTCGACCAATGCTGGTTAATGCTCGATCTGATTGAATCCAGGCCTTATTTACCAGTATCTTTGGTGTTACTGTCACAGTTGTCATGGTGATGAGAATGCCAGATATTCACACACACCCTAAACACACACACTGCACACACACACACAAACTCACTGGCTGTGTCCAATTCCACTCCGATATAGATGTCTGTAGACTCAGTGTTTTCCAGTGGTCCGATGAACCTCACAGCTCCTCTTCTCCTCTCCTCTCCTCTCCTCCTCCTCTCCAGCACTACACGGTCATTCACACACAGGCGGTGCTTCTTCCTGATATGCACATGCATGCACGAACGGACATACGCACCACACACAGTTAAGTTCTTTAAATCACAATTATTGTGAAATGAGTCATTAATACAGTATAATACGGTAATACACAGAAGAGAAACTAAAGCAAGAATAGAAGTGTACCTGGTGGTTAATGCCCTGGGGTCCAGCCCTCCTGCTGCTTGGACTGTGGACGAGGAGTCAGGACAGTCTGGGGCCAGACACCACCTCTCCTCCTCTTTTGTCTCCTCCATCTCTCCCCTCAGAGGTCCACATGAGGCACTTCTCCTTAGGACATTCTCTCTTTTCTGCTCACAAACAACAACAATATCAATGACAAAAAACAAACTACCACAAAAACAGCTCATCATAAAGGCTGTGACATCCTCATGTGTCCATTGTGAAGTATGATAATGAGGTCCAGCCTTCAGCGTGTGTTTTCGGTCTGATGTCTGTCCACCCTGCTCAGACGACAGGTTGCCCTTCTCCCTCCTCCTGACTGAAACACAAACACACACAATGTCCTGACATGGTGAGCACACAGCAAAGACAGACTGAAACTTCACATTCTCCTTGGTCATAATTGCTATGAATAAAACAGACATTCCAATTCAAAGCACTGCTTCATTATGTAAAACAATTTACACCTCTTTCTCTGGGATTGCTGTCACTATGGGAGGAGTGAGGCATGATGGGTAAGGGTTGTGATCCCAGATCTTCTTCTACAGAGGGTAGAGTAAGTCTGTTGTCTTCTTGTCTCTTTTCTCCCCCTCTCTTCTTCACCCTCTCATCTCCTCTCCTGCCTTCCTTTCCTCTCTTCTCCTTTTCTCCTGGATCCTCCTTCTCATACTCTTTCACACAGGGCAGAACTGCTGTCTGACACAGAGAGAGAGAGGGTGGGGTAGTTTGTGTGTATACCTTTACGTGAGTGTTGACTTGTGAGAGAGATCATGTGTGTCATACATACCTGTCTCCTCTGAGGGGTGAGGTTGTGAAGGGGGACCAGAGGAGGGAGGCAGGGGGGTGTGGTGCTAAAGGATAGAGGGGGGAGGCAGGGGGGTGTGGTGTTAGAGCACAGGCTGCCCCTCCCAGAGCTGTATATGGAGGACACACTGGGGGAGACACTGGCTGGGGGAGAGGGGAGGTAGGGGGAGGAGGCGGCGAGAGAGACGGAGGGGAGGCAGGAGAAGGGAGAGGTGGAGTTGGTCTGGGATCTGTTGGAATCTAAGGGACCCACGGGAGCAGCCGGAGCAGTGGACAGAGAGCACATCAGCTCCTCTATTCGGGCCCTTTGGACCTCTACGGTCCTGTGCAGACTAAGATATGAGAGGAGGCGCACACACACACACAGCAGAGTTAAGCAAAGGTCAGACAAACTCAACCGAAACAGTAAATGGTTAACTTTCTCATGGAGGAGGCAGCTGAAAACTGGTGTGAATCAGGCATGTGACAGTGGGAATTTGTTTGATACAACAAGCCTATGGTTCTCACCGTTGATTCTCGCGCAGTATCTCGGCTATACTCGAGCACAGGTGCACTGCACCTCTCCTCGAACCATTGATGAAGAACAGTACAGCTTGCGAGGCGACCTCCTTGTCCTCCTCAAGACCCCCTGACGAACTGCCCACTTGGTATAGGAAGGCAGAAATACTACAGTAGTAGAAAACTATTTGTCTATCACTTTATTACCTTTATTCAGTGGTTTTGTAGCAGTTATTGCAGCACAGCAAACAAATTGTCCCCATCACAGGCGTCCCTATTAAAAAAATGACAAGCTATATCGAATGTAGGCTACTTTACCAGTTTGACATGGTTTAGTGACGTCAACTTTAATCTAAGCTTTCTTATTCAAAGAAAAGCATAACTTCCAAAGCTGTAGCCTAGGTACCCGTGCGAGTCCCACCACGACTGAGTGAGCTCCAAATCATTGTTTCCATACCTGTCTGGGACGCACGCGAGTCAAGGTCCGAATCCAACGACCAGGTTCGGTTTCTACTGCGCTCGCGACCACTCATATCCCAGTTCTCTAAATAACAAATGTCTATTGATTTGTTATTGTACTACTCTACTGTAAGCCATGTGTTGCGTTTTTTCACTAACCCTAGACGACGTAACTCCACTTGGGGTGCGTAACACCCAATGAAACGCAGGTTGGTGGCGCTAGGTTGGCTCACAATAGTACAGATAGCGCCATGCTTTCTTGGTGAGGGTTTTAGGCTATAATTATTGTAATACGCTTGCTCTGTCTGGTCATTTTAAGCAGGATAATGAAATATGCAAGGTAAAAGCTTAAAACAAGTAGGCTAATCTATAGACAATTTATACATTTTTGAAAGCAACGAAAGTGCATATTTTGAAATAGAAAAACACGCACAAATAAGAAAGTATTTTAAAATTCCATTAGCTTTATTGCTCGAGTATGTGTACAGGGTGTTTTCATAAAGTTGTAACACAGCGCCCTCGTGTAGTTGAAAAGCCTCACTTCGCCTTCATTTCCTACCTCTTCAACCCACCATGCCAGAGGCAGCACCGTCTAACCCCCAATACGATATTTACCACAAACCCTAGCCCAGCCACAAATAGTACATAGTTCTGACGATATCCCTGCCTATTTCGGTCCCCTCTGGCATGGCCATCTAGTGACTACCACCCTCACACAACGTTTAAGGGTAGGCTATAGAGTTCTGTTAGAAACGAAAGGTGCATGGAGAGAAGAACACAGGGACAAACATGCCTAATATTTTTCAAAACGTGGTGCAAAATAATGCAGATTTCATTCTTTAACAGGAACAATCAAAGCAATTAAACAAAACAAAAAAATATATAAAGGAATATCTAGCAAATAGATGTGTTTACTAAAGGGTACTGAAGAGAATTTGAATTTTGAATGAAACTAAGGCAGTGTGGGTCAGACAGGCAGGCAGGGCTTCCCTGCTTGTTGCCACTCAGCCACTTCTTTATTCCTCTGCTCCATGTTTCCAACTGACTGCACCAGCTTCACCGTGGCAAATTATTCTGTCCCTCCTGGCTAAATAAATATGAGAGAGAGAGAGTGCGAGTGAGTGAGAAAGAAAACGAGAGAGAGAAACCGGCAGGTTCGATTCTGGGTATGAGACTTTTCCTGTGTTACGACGACGTCTTCGTGGCAGCCTTTGATTCCATGATGGTCGCCGAGGCGACGGCTGGTTCTGTGGCGGCAGAAGCGGGAACTGTGGCACCAGGGAGGGTCTGCTGCTCTGGGGCGGGGGTGACTGTGGAAAGGGTGAGGGGGGTGAAGGAGGAGATGTCGACAGGGGGAAGGGATGTTACCCCCTGGGGTAGGAGGGGGAGCTGGGACAGCATGGCAGGCAGGGGGGGGAGGGGGGCTAGACCAGGCAGGTTCAGAGGAGGGAAGGGTGCGAGTGGAGGGAATCCTGAAATGGAGGGGAGAGGATGGGGCAGGTCAGAGAAAAGAGATATCTGTAGTTGAACACATGAATAATCACACTGGTACATAATACGTTAATGCCTGGGGGTGGAAACCCACTGTTAGCATTAGCTGTTAGCTGTATAAACCTGCTGTTCCTGGTGGCAGTAGCCCGCTAATACCTGCTAGCGATACAGCGCTGAGGTCTGGTAGTGCGGTGAGGTTGAGGTTGGGGAGGTTTGGGAATGGGGGCAGGCCGCCCGGGAGAGGCAACAGACCTACAATAGCACACAAATAAACATACTTAATCAGTGTAGAAAAGGTATTGTGTGTAAGATTAGATAATTTCAATTCGATCTTGAAATATAATTCTGAAGAGGCGTGTACTGACCTGGTAGCGTGGTGGCAGGGTTGAAGGTCGTGGAGGCTGGGTTTAGGGGGCTAAGGGAGGTGGGCAGCAGGGGAACGGTGGGGAGACCTGGAAAAGAAAGAGTGAGAGTTTGAGCAGTTAGCACACAGTTGTATAGGAGAGAGAAGACCTTTTAGACCAAGGGTGGGCAAACTACGTCCCGCAGGCGCCAGCAGGAAGTTTGAGTAGAAAATGTAATAAATAAGTAATTATTTTGGGTAGAAAAAATATATTTTTTAAATACTCCAGGCCCCACTAATATTTAAAACTAAATAGAACTTAATAAATTATAAAGGCTCTGGAGCAACAAACCGCCCTTGCTGGCTCTGCCTGGCCGGTTCCCCTCTCTCCACTGGGATTCTCAGCCTCTAACTCTATTACAGGGGCTGAGTCACTGGCTTACTGGTGCTCTTTCATGCCGTCCCTACGAGGGGTGCTTCACTTGAGTGGGTTGAGTCACTGACGTGATCTTCCTGTCTGGGTTGGCGCCCCCCCTTGGGTTGTGCCGTGGCGGAGATCTTTGTTTGCTATACTCGGCCTTGTCTCAGGATGGTAAGTTGGTGGTTGAAGATATCCCTCTAGTGGTGTGGGTGCTGTGCTTTGGCAAAGTGGGTGGGGTTATATCCTTCCTGTTTGGCTCTGTCCGCGGGTATCATCGGATGTGGCCACAGTGTCTCCTGACTCCTCCCGTCTCAGCCGCCAGAATTTATGCTGCAGTAGTTTGTGTCGGGGGGCTAGGGTCAGTCTGTTATATCTGGAGTATTTCTCCTGTCTTATCCGGTGTCCTGTGTGAATTTAAGTATGCTCTCTCTAATTCTCTCGGAGGACCTGAGCCCTAGGACCATGCCTCAGAACTACCTGGCATGATGACTCCTTGCTGACTCCACCTGGCCGTGCTGCTGCTTCAGTTTCAACTGTTCTGCCTGCGGCTATGGAATCCTGACCTGTTCACCGGACGTGCTACCTGTCCCAGACCTGCTGTTTTCCACTCTCTAGAGACAGCAGGAGTGGTAGAGATACTCTTAATGATCGGCTATGAAAAGCCAACTGACATTTACTCCTGAGGTGCTGACTTGCTGCACCATAGACAACTACTGTGATTATTATTTGACCATGCTGGTCATTTATGAACATTTGAACATCTTGGCCATGTTCTGTTATAATCTCCACCCGGCACAGTCAGAAGAGGACTGGCCACCCCACATAGCCTGGTTCCTCTCTAGGTTTCTTCCTAGGTTTTGGCCTTTCTAGGGAGTTTTTCCTAGCCACCGTGCTTCTACACCTGCATTGCTTGCTGTTTGGGGTATTAGGCTGGGTTTCTGTATAGCACTTTGAGATATCAGCTGATATCGAAGGGCTATATAAAGGGCTATATAAATAAATGTGATTTTATTTAAAGGACCTACAGTGCATTCAGAAAGTATTCAGGCCCCATGACTTTTTTTCACTTTGTTACATTAAAGCCTTATTATTTTCCCTTATCTACACATAATAGCCCATAATGACAAAGCAAAAACAGGTTGAGATAGTATTGCAAATGTGTTAATAATAAAAAACAGAAATGCCTTATTTACATAATTATTCAGACCCTTTTTTATGAGACTCTAAATTGAGTTCAGGTGCATCCTGTTTCCATTTATCATCCTTGAGATGCTTCTACAACTTGTTTGGAGCACCTGTGGTAAATTCAATTGATTGGACATGATTAGGAAAGGCACCACCTGTCTCTATACAGGTCCCATAGTTGACCGTGCATGTCAGCAAAAACCAAGCCATGAGGTCGAAGGAATTGTCTGTAGAGCTCTGAGACAGGATTGTGTCGAGGCACAGATCTGGGGGAATGGTACCAAAATATTTCTGCAGCATTGAAGGTCCCCAAGAACACAGTGGCCTCCATCATTCTTAAATGGAATAAGCTTGGAACCACCAAGACTCTTCCTAAAGCTGGCCGCCCAGCCAAACTGAGCAATCGGGGGAGAAAGGCCTTGGTCAGGCAGGTCACCAAGAACCCGATGGTCACTCTGATAGAGCTCCAGAGTTCCTCTGTGGAGATGGGAGAACCTTCCAGCAGGACAACCATCTCTGCAGCAATCCTCCAATCAGGCCTTTATGGTAGAATGGCCAGATGGAAGCCACTCCTCAGTAAAAAGGCACATGACAGCCCGCTTGGAGTTTGCCAAAAGGCACCTAAAGGACTCTCAGACAATTACAAACAAGATTCTCTGGGCAGATGAAACCAAGATTGAACTGTTTGGCCTGAATGCCAAGCGTCATGTCTGGAGGAAACCTGGCACCTCCCCTACTGTGAAGCATGGTGGTGGCAGCTTCATGCAGTGAGGATGTTTTTCAACGGCAGGGAACCTGACAGCGCTTGAGAGAATCTTCAGAAAAGAATGGGAGAACTCCCCAAATACAGGTGTACCAATTTTGTAGCGTCATACCTCCTTTTGATCATCTTTCCTTCCAGTTCTCTGCTGTCCATGACTGGAACGAATTGCAAAAATTTCTGAAGCTGGAGACTCACATCTCCCTCACCAGCTGTCAGAGCAGCTCACAGATCACTGCACCTGTACATATCCCATCTGTAAACAGCCCATCGATCTACCTACCTCATCCCCATACTGGTATTTATTTATTTATTTAGCTCCTTTGCACTCCAGTATCTCAACCTGCACATTCATCTTCTGCCGATCTACCATTACAGTGTTTAATTGCTATATTGTAATTACTTCGCCACCATGGCCTATTTATTTCCTTAACTTCCCTCATTTACACTCACTGTATATAGACTTTTTGTTTTCTTTTGTTCTACTGTATTATTGACTGTATGTTTTGTTCATTCCATGTGTAACTCTGTTGTTGTATGTGTCGAATTGCTACGCTTTATCTTGGCCAGGTCGCAGTTGTAAATGAGAACTTGTTCTCAACTGGCCTACCTGGTTAAATAAAGGTGAAATAAATAAAAATACCCAAGAAGACTCCAGACTAATCGCTGCCAAAGGTGCTTCAACAAAGTACTAAGTAAAGGTTCTGAATACTTATGTGCATGTGATATTTCCGTTTATTATTTGTAATAAGTAATAAAAAAAATAATTACAAATTTAAAACATTTTCTTTGTCATTATGGGGTATTGCGTGTAGATTGATGAGGGTGGGGGAAACTAAGCAATTTTAGAATAAGGCTGTAATGTAACAAAATGCTTAAAGTCAAGGGCTCTGAATACTTTCTGAATGCACTGTATATATTTTTAAATAACTGCCTGTTTTCTGGCCCGCAAATTGATATTGACCAAGAAAAATCATAAACATTTTTTATTTTTTTTATTTTAAAGTGCGACCCTAAGTTGTATTTCAAAATCCCGATGTGACCCTGGAGAAAAAAGAAAGAGTTTCCCCACCCCTCTGAGACCATCTGTAGCATTTCCACTGGGAGTTTGAAAGGGGTGGGGAGGCCATCTGGACCCATATTAAAAATGATTGGTCGAACCCTGGTGCCACATTCCATTCCAGACATTTCCTAACACTTTGATACCATATTATGTTGAGAGAGAAAGTAAGAGAGATTAAGTACCTGTCTGAAGCTCACTTGGAATGGTGGGTGGAGCTGAGTTGATTGACAGGCTGGACAGCGAATCTTCTAACCCCGTGGGGACAGAGGGCACAGCAGGGGGTGGGGTTACAGCAGAGAGCTGAACCTGAGTGGGAGGGAGAAATAAGGCAAAAGCAGAGAGAAAGATAGATGGAGAGAGGAATAGAGAAATATGTGAGGGATGGCTGATGAACAGTGAAGGTCAAGTGCATTTAAAACAAGTCATTCATAATTCTAATGAAAACCTTTCCTCTCGGTCTTGCCTGTCTGCACTGGGAGGGACAGTCATACATACAGTACAAGTCAAAAGTTTGGACACCTATTCATTCAAGTTTTTTTTTTACTATTTTCTACATTGTAGAATAATAGTGAAGACATCAAAACTATTAAAATAACACATATGGAATCATGTAATCATAAACGTGTTAAAGAAATCAAAATATATTTTAGGAGTTTCTTCAAAGTAGCCACCCTTTGGGCGCCCAGTGGTGCAGCGGTCTAAGGCACTGCATCTCAGTGCGAGGCTTCACTACAGTCCCTGTTTCGAAACCAGGATGCATCACATCCGGCCGTGATTGGGAGTTCCATAGGGCTGCGCACAATTGGCCCAGCATCGTCCAGGTTTGGCCGTCATTGTAAACAAGAATTTGTTCTTAACTGACTTGCCTAGTTAAATAAAACGCTTTTTTGCCTTGACAGCTTTGCACGCTCTTGGCACTCAACCAGCTTCATCTGAAATGCTTTTCCAACAATTTTAAAGGAGTTCCCACATATAATGTGTACTTGTTGGCTGCTTTTCCTTCACTCTGCGATCAACTCATCCCAAACCATCTCAATTAGGTTGAGGTCAGGTGATTGTGGAGGCCAGATCATCTGATGCAGCACTCCATCACTCTCCTTGGTCAAATAGCCCTTACACAGCCTGGAGGTGTGTTTTGGATCATTGTCCTGTTAAAAAACAAATGATAGTCCCACTAAGCGCAAACCAGATGGGATGATGTATCACTGCAGAATGCTGTGGTAGCCATGCCGGTTAAGTGTGCCTTGAATTCTAAATAAATCACTGACAGTGTCACCAGCAAAGCACCCCCCCCACACCATGCTTCACAGTGGGACCTACACAGAGATCATCCGTTCACCTACTCTGCATCTCACAAAGACACGGCGGTCTGAACCAAAAATCTCAAATTTGGACTGGAAAAGGACCGAGTTCCACAGGTCTAATGTACATTGCTCATGTTTCTTGGCCCAAGCAAGTCTCTTCTTATTGGTGTTCTTTAGTAGTGGTTTCTTTGTAGCAATTCGACCACGAAGGCCTGATTCACAGTCTCCTCTGAACAGTTGATGTTGAGATGTGTCTGTTACTTAAACTCTGAAGCATTTATTTGGGCTGCAATTTCTGAGGTTGGTAACTCTCATGAACGTATCCTCTGCAGCAGAGGTAACTCTGGGTCGTCTTTTCCTGTGGCGGTCCTCATGAGAGCCAGTTTCATCATAGTGTTTGATGGTTTTTGCAACTGCACTTGAAGAAACGTCAAAGTTCTTAATTTTCCAGATTGACTGACCTTCATGTCTTAAAGTAATGATGGACTGTCATTTCTCTTTGCTTATTTGAGCTGTTCTTACCATAATATGGACTTGCGGTCTTTTACCACATAGGGCTATCTTCTGTATACCACCCCTACCATGTCACAACACAACTGATTGGCTCAAACGCATTGAGGAAAGAAATTACACAAATCAACCTAACAAGGCACACCTGTTAATTGAAATGCATTCCAGGTGACTACCTCATGAAGCTGGTTGAGAGAATGCCAAGCATGTGCAAAGCTGTCAAGGCAAAGGGTGGCTACTTAGAAGAATCTCAAAATATATTTAGATTTGTTTAACACTTTTCTGGTTACTACATGATTCCATATGTGTTATTTCATAGTTTTGATGTCTTCACTATTATTCTATAATATAGAAAATAGTAAAAATAAAGGAAAACCCTTGAATGAGTAGGTGTATCCAAACTTTTGACTGGTACTGTACATGCATAATGAGCCTTTCATAGCTCATAACCTAGCCCTGGTCGGGGGGGGGGGGTTATTTTTGCCCTCATAACAGCCTCAATTCATCAGGGCATGGACTCTACAAGGTGTCAAAAGTGTTCCACAGGGATGCTGGCCCATGTTGACTCCAATGCTTCCCACAGTTGTGTCAAGTTTGTGTAAAAAAATCCAGCAGCATTGCAGTTCTTGACACAAACTGGTGTGTCTGGCACCCTCTACCATACCCCTTTCAAAGGCACTTACATATTTTGTCTTGCCCATTCACCCTCTGAATGGCACACATACAAAATCCTTCTTTAACCCATCTCCCCCTTCATCTACACTGATTTAAGTGTATTTAACAAGTGACATCAATAAGGGATCATAGCTCCCATCTGGATTCACCTGGTCAGTCTGTCATAGAAAGAGTTCTCAATATTTTGTACACTCAGTGTATGTCATAGTAGAAGGATTACAAAAGAGCATAAAGTGACAGTGTCCACTGACCGTCCAGGCAGTTATCGCTGTTCTGATTCTGGGCTCTGTTTTGGTCGAGTTCTGGGTCGATACTAACCTCAGTGAATCCGTCCTTGAGCGCGCTGATGGGCTCACCACTGGGAATGTGACCCGGAAAACTAATCTTCTTCCCTTCTTCAAATGGCCGGGTGGGAATTCTGTGCAGGTAACCGTATCCGATGCCACATCCCAGACTGTAACAGGGGAACAGGAGATAGCATTAGCGTGATGTCACTTGTCAGACTGAAGTGTGTAGCGTGTGTATTGTATGTTGGTTACCTGCCCTCCCCTCCCCAGGAACTGTTGGGGGTGATGACCACCTCTCTGCAGTTGTCTGTGTCTGTGTTATAGACATATAGCTTCAACCCCTTCCCCTCATGGGTCTCAATCAGAGAAAACAGGTCCTCCGACTGATGAGTGAGAGAGGTGGAAGGGAGGGAGATAGAGATCAACTTCAATGACTTGTACACAAATGCTGATTGGCTAGTCTTAACTCCTAGTGTAGAATGCATGGAATAGTAGTGTCAGTGTGTGCGCACCTCGTTCATAACGGTGTCGGCTCCTATGATGTAATCAGTGTGGGGCCGCAAGCCAGCCAGGGCTGCCGGAGAGTTAGGCTCCACCTCCTGAGAAAGAGAGAGACCCTTGGTTAATTGTATTTTATATAACAAAGCAAGTCAGTTAAGAACAAATTCGTATTTACCTACCCCGGCCAAACCCTAACAACACTGGGCCAATTTTGCTCCACCATATGGGACTCCCAATCAGGGACGGTTGTGATACAGCCTGGAATCGAACCAGGGTCTGTAGTGACACCTCTAGCACTGAGATGCAGTGCCTTAGACCGCTGCGCCACTCGGGAATCCCAACTTATATCAAGAGTTACACCTGCCCGGTACACTGGGGCGAGCTAAATTGGGCACAGCCATTGACTGGCTACTCACCAGCACATGCCAGATGTTCTCATTGGCTCCCTCGAAGCTGCAGAAGCGTATGGAGACACCCAGCAGGCCCTGGCCACCCCAGAGGTTGCTTGGGGTGACGGTGGACTCCCTGAGCTCCAGGGTCTTAGAGGAGTAAACCAGCATTCTAACTGGCTTCTCCACACTGGCCTTCAACAGGTCCTTCAGAGTGTCATTGTCCTTGTTCTGAAACACAGACAGGGTAAATTATAGAATTAGAATAAGTAGAATGGACAATCAGAGCTATACAGTACAAGATAGCATCCTCAGTGGGAGTTTGTGTATGTGCATGTAGTACGTGTGTTGAACATACCGATTCAACAGCATGTCTTTGCTTACCAGTCTTTCGTTGTTGATGGAGACAATAAAGTCAAAGAAAGGCTCCAGTCCTGCACGATGTCCTGGAGAATTCTCCTGAACCTGAGGAGAAGAGAGAGGAGACATGACTTGTAACAACTGTATTTTGTGATTGAAGGGGAGCACCTGGAACAAGGTTTGAACAAGGACCATGGAAGTTACAGGGTATCTACACCACCGCCTGTGACATGAGATCCAGTTAAGGTCCTGTCTTCTTGGCAAATGTTAGGGCGTTGCACATCATCTTTGAACTTTTAGCAGTAGCCTTAGAATGAAATAGGTATTACAAGCTACACCTGTAATACCAAAAGGTTGGTTACCTGTCTGTCTCAAGATCAAATGGATCCTTGTCACATCAACATATTGAAGATGGAGGTCTATACATTTAGGGAGTAATGAGACATTCAGGTGTTCTGACAAATGTGTAAATCAAAGACATGACTCTGTGATGTTGAGGATTCTGTCAGCAATGCGGCAGCACCTACAAAAGTTGACATTATGACAGCTAGCTAGCATTGAGCTCATTTAAACACCATTCACTCTATCTAGCTGCCTGGTTGTTTTGACAGCTAACCTTGTTACCAAACAATACATGCAACCAATAACACTCATTTACCTTTCAAAGCTGCATGTAAAATGATACATGCAAATATTTAACTTGGACAATTACACAATACAACTGTAGCAAATGCTGGGGAAAATAGCGTTAACAATGTCTATTAGCATTAGCTGCATGTAGGCCGGAATGTGATCCCCGGCCTCTATCTGACGGTGAGGACACAATTAGATCCTGCTGTGGGACCATTCTTACGGATGCTAACATTATTTGGCAAACGTCAAAAAAAATTAAAAAAAATACACATACCCGAAGAACATGGTAGCCTTCGGATCCTCCTCCCGGTATCTCGACACTCTGCGACCCCCCCATGTCACGGCTGGTTTATATCGTAGTTAGGATTTAATGCTTGATATTTTTCTGCTCAAGTAATATTGCTAACTGGCTAGCTTAAACTCTAATAAGGCGGCCTGCCAGCTGAGCACTTGTGTTGTTACGTGGCAGTCCACCAGGAAACAGGGCTGATGGGAGTTTTCTCATAGCCGCAGATCTAGAATCAGTTTATCCACCCAAATCCTGTAATTATTAATTAGTGGGAAAATTGCAAAACTGACCCAAGACCAGTGTCTATGACCAAGTGTAGGCTGGTGACATGCGCAAGTCAAGGGCTTCAGGTGCTGCTTTTGAATTGTGATATGCAGTATACTCAGACAGTAGTACTAGTATTGGCATATTGTACCATTATATCACAATTGACTGTAAAACCTAGCAGCTGTTTTTCACCCCTCAAAAAAGTGGGTAACAGATTGATAAAGTAACACTGGTAACATTCGGCAAGCGCTACCGGAGTGCCAAGTCTAGGACCAAAAGGCTTCTTAGCAGTTTCTTTAATGCAGGGAAACTTAAATCCGTTTTACCAAATTTCTATCAGCATGTTAAATGTGCAACCAGAGGAAATAGAACTGAACCACCTTTACTCCACACACAGAGGCTTACAAAGCTTTCCCTCGCCCTCCATTTGGCAAATCTGACCCTAATACTATCCTCCTAGTTCCTGTTAACAAGCAAAAATTAAAAGCAGGAAGCACCAGTGACTTGATCAATAAAAAAAGTGGTCAGAGGGGGAAGATGCTAAGCTACAGGACTGTTTTGCTAGCACACTGGAATATGTTCCGGGATTCCTCCGATTACATTGAGGAGTACACCACATCAGTCATTGGCTTCATCAATAAGTGCATCGATGACTTCAACCCCACAGTGATTGTACGTACATACCCCAACCAAAAGCCATGGATTAACAGGCAGCATCCTCACTGAGCTAAAGGCTGGAGCTGCCGCTTTCAAGGAGCGGGACCTGAAAGCTTATAAGAAATCCCGCTATGCCCTCTGACGAACCATCAAACAGGCAAAGTGTCAATACAGGACTAAGGATGAATCGTACTACACTGGCTCCGATGATCGTCGGATGTGGCAGGGCTTGCAAACCATTACAGACTACAAAGGGAAGCACAGCCGAGAGCTGCCCAGTGACACAAGCATACCATGAGCTAAATTACTTCTATGCTCGCTTCGAGGCAAATAACACTGCAACATGCATGAGAGCACCAGCTGTTCTGGAAGTCTGTGTGATCACGCTCTCCGCAGCTGATGTGAGTAAGACCTTTAAACAGGTCAAAATTCGCAAGGCCACAGGGCCAGATGGATTACCAGGATGTGTACTGTGAGCACAAGCTTACCAACTGGCAAGTGTCTTCACTGGCATTTTCAACCTCTCCCTGTCCGAGTCTGTAATACCAACATGTTTTAAGAAGACCACCATAGTCCATGTGCCCAAGAACACTAAGGTAACCTGCCTAAATGACTACCAACCCGTAGCACTCACGTCTGTAGCCATGAAATGCTTTGAAAGGCTGGTCATGGCTCACATCAACAACATCATCCCAACAGATCCACAGATGATGCAATCTCTATTGCACTCCACACTGTACTTTCCCACCTGGACAAAAGAAACACCTATGTGAGAATGCTATTCATTGACTACAGCTCAGCGTTCAACAACATAGTGCCCTCAAAGCTCATCACTAAGCTAAGGGTAGGTAACAACACATCCACCACGCTGATCCTCAACACGGGGTCCCCTCAGGGGTGCGTGCTCAGTCCCCTCCTGTACTCCCTGTTCACTCATGACTGCACGGCCAGGCACAACTCCAACACCATCATTCAATTTGCCGATGACACAACAGTGGAAGGCCTGAACACCGACAACGACGAGACAGCCTATAGGGAGGAGGTCAGAGACCTGGCTGTGTGGTGCAAGGACAACAGCCTCTCCGTCAACATGATCAAGACAAAGGAGATGTTTGTGGACTACAGGAAAAGGAGGACTGAGCACGGCCCCATTCTCATTGACGGGGCTGCAGTGGAGCAGGTTGAGAGCTTCAAGTTCCTTGGTGTCCACATCACCAACAAACTGATATGGTCCAAGCACACCAAGACAGTCGTAAAGAGGGCACGAAAAAGCCTATCCCCCTCACGAGACTGAAAAGATTTGGCATGGGTTCTCAGATCTTTAAAAGGTTCTACAGCTGCACCATCGAGTGCATCCTGATGGGTTGCACTGGTATGGCAACTGCTCTGCTTCCAACCGCAAGGTACTACAGAGTGTAGTATGAACGGCCCAGTACAACACTGGGGCCAAGCTTCCTGCCATCCAGGACCTCTATACCAGGCGGTGTCAGAGGAAGGCCCGAAAAATTGTCAAAGACACCAGCCATCCTAGTCATAGACTGTTCTCTCTGCTACCGCACAACAAGCGGTACCGGAGCACCAAGTCTAGGTCCAAGTGGCTTCTAAACAGCTTCTACCCCCTAGTCAAATGGCTACCCAGACTATTTGCAGTGCCCCCCCCCTCTCCCCCCCTCTCCCCTCTCACCCCCTCTTTACACCACTGCTACTCTTTACACCACTCACACTGCTTTTCTTTATCTTGGCCGGGTCGCGGTTGTAAATGAGAACTTGTTCTCAACTGGCCTACCTGGTTAAATAAAGGTGAAATAAACTCTCTGTTGTCATCTATGCATAGTCACTTTAATAACTCTACCTACATGTACATATTACCTCAACTAACCAGTGCCCCCACACATTGACTCTGTACCGGTACCCCCCTTGTGTATAGTCTCACTATTGTTATTTTACTGTTGCTCTTTAATTATTGTTACTTTTCTTTCTTATTCTTATCCATATTTTTTTTTACTATATTTTTGGTTAGGGGCTCGTAAGTAAGCATTTCACTGTTGTATTCGGGGCATGTGACTAATAACATTTGATTTGATTTGAAATACCCCCCTGTTTTTTACACTGCTGCTATTGGCTGTTTATAATGCATAATCCCTTTACAAATTATCTTGACTAACCTTGTACCCCCGCAGATTGACTCGGTCTCTTTTTCTTGAACTTCAAACTTGGTTAAGGTCTTGTAAGTAAGCATTTCACGGTAAGTATTTGTATTTGGCGCATGTGACAAATAACATTTGATTTAATTTGATAAGGGAATATGAATCTAAACTCTCACTGATAATATACACAGTTTAAACCTGTAACGGATGTCGTCTGGAGATAGAGAGGAGGACGCGCAGCATGATAAGTGTTCATGATGTAATATTTAATGAAACCAACTGAACACTGAAATACAAAACAATAAAGTGAACGAACAAACAAACAAACAAACAAACAAACAAACAAACAAACAAACAAACAAACACCAAAACAGTACCGTGTGGACCAAACACTCACACGGAAAACAAACACCCACAAACCAAAAGTGAAACCCAGGCTGCCTAAGTATGATTCTCAATCAGGGACAACAATTGACAGCTGCCTCTGATTGAGACCCATACTAGGCCGAACTCAAAAACAAACATAGAAAAACAAACAGACTGCCCACCCCAACTCACGCCCTGACCATACTAAAACAAAGACAAAAACAAAGGAACTAAGGTCAGAACATGACAAAACATTTGGAAACCTTTCAATCATAAGATATTTAATTATATATGTTTTTATGGTTCTACTACTACCACTAGCTTAATCTTTCACCTAGCTGCCTTCTGGGGTGTTAACAACTGGGGTGTGTGCCAGATGTGTGTGAATGTGTACATGTACACCTACTCTTTCCATGACAGACTGACCAGGTCAAAGATATGATCCCTTATTGATGTCACTTTTTAAATCCACTTCAATCAGTGTAGATGTAGGGGACAGGTTAAGCCTGGAGACAATTGAGACATGGATTGTGTATGTGTGCCATTCAGAGGGTGAATGGGCATGACAAAAGATTTAAGTGCCTTTGAAAGGGGTATGGTAGTAGGTGCCAAGTGGACTGGTTTGTGTCAAGAACTGCAACGCTGCTAGATTTTTCAAGCTTAACAGTTTCCCGTGTGTATGAAGAATGGTTCACCACCCTGTGGAACGCTTTCATCATCTTGTAGAGTCCATGCCCCGACGAATTGAGGCTGTTCTGAAGGCAAAAGGGGGGGGGGGGGGGGGGGGGGGGGGGTGCAACTCAATATTAGGAAGGCACACTTCATGTTTTGTACACTCACTGTATATATTGCTACACCTGCGACAACATCTGCAAATCTGTGAATGCCAGTGCTTGACTTGGACTGAAATAGGTGCCAGTTCTCATTTTGGGTGTGCCAGTACTGTTTATATTTAGGTGTAGGAGCTCCACAATATTTTTGAGCTAATATTCTATAAGAGAAACAGGAGCACCAGCAGTAGGACATTTGAGGTACCGGTACTCTCAAGTCAAAGACTGGTGTACGCGACCAATAAACTTTGATTTGATATGTGTGTTATCAGGGTCAGATAAGGACAGCTTTCCTCTTGACACATACAAGTTGAGTGTATTCATTTGTATTACCTAAATTGAAAACTATACGAATGAGTAACTATGGGCAATGCATTGTTTCAATCTCTGGGAATAGCAAAGAAAGTGACTAACTTCTGGATTCAAAGAGGAAAATGTCCTCTTCTGAGACCAACATTTTTTTATTTGGTTTACTAATATACAGTCTTACTAGTATACAGTCTCAAATAAAATCTAACTTTATTTGTCACATGCGCTGAATACAACAGCTGTAGACCTTACCATGAAATGCTTACTTACAAACCCTTAACCAACAATGCAGTTCAAGAATTTAGCAAATAAACTAAAGTAAAAAAGAATACAAAATAACACAATAAAATAACACAATAAAATAACAACAACGAGGCTATATACAGGGGTTCCCTGTACCTAGTCAATGTGTGGCGTTACAGGTTAGTCGAGGTCATTTGTTCATGTAGGTAGAGGTAAAGTGTCTATGCATAGATGTCAGGAAGCTTGGCCCCAGTGATGTACTGGGCCGTATGCACTACCCTTTGTAGCACCTTGCGGTCGGATGCTGAGCAGTTGCCATACCAGGCTATATCACTTTTTGAGGATCTGAGAACCATGCCAAATATTTTCAGTCTCATCAGTAAAAGTATGTAAAGATTAACTGTTCATGTAGACTAGGCCCACATCACGATCACATTAGACCAAAAATCCCCCCCTTCCAAAATAATAACAATAATAACATTTACACATCTACAACACAACATACAATATAGATTAGGGTAAATCAATTAATAGAAACAAATAAGAAAGAGAAAAATAAACCTGTCTGTTATTAATTTAGGTAGTTGAAGCATTACTGTGTTTGTGTTATAAGTACTGTAGTTTCCATCCTAGTCTCTGACTGATGGTCATCAGCCCCAACAAAATAAGACCTAAATACAAACAGACAAATAGACTTCAAATGGATGACACTCTTCAAATAAACAACAAGGAAAGTATGATAATTACAAGGCATAGAGAATAAGAATTATGTGGAAAAATTCTACATCTCCGACACAAATTGTGTTTATCACTGTTTATTACCAAAATAAGAAAAACTAGTAAATGAATAGTAAATTAACAGTAACTATGCATTAATTCAATCTCTGTGAATTGAATACAAAATAAATCAACAAAAATCAGTTTTTAAACAGATTCTCATTTTGGACCTTTGAGTAAAACCCTTCCCACAAGCATAAACACATCTGTGTCTCTTAAGGCCAGTTCCGTAGTCCAACCGCATTGGGCACACAGAGCAGGCGAACGGGCGCTCACCTGTGTGCCGTTGCTCATGTACTTTGACAGCCATGGATGTCATGAAAGTTTTTCCACAGTGTGTACAAATGAAAGGTCATTCTCCTGTCTCATAACGCTTGTGCCTGTGCAGCTCCCCGGACACTAGAAAAGCCTTCCCACATACGCTACACAGGAACTACTTCTCCCCCTTGCATCATGAGATGTCAAACCAATGGATTCTTCTGAATGAACCTCTTCCCACAGTCAGAGCACCTGTAAGGCCGTCCTCCATTGTGAATGTGCAGGTTTATTTTTAAGACCTGTGCAGCAGTGTAACCCTTGCCACACTGTGGACATACAGGTGGCCTTTTCCCCGCGTGATGTTGTTGCAATCTTAGACCGTCTTTTAATTGAAATCTATTATCACACTATTCACAGTGGAAGGGCTGCACAACTGTGTAAATGCTCTGAAGTCGCTTTAGGTGTGCTGGGCTTTTGAAATCCTTTCCAAGTACGCTACACAGAAACGACTGGTTAGTGCACTCTTAGACCCGCCTTTTGATTGAAATGTTTTATCACACTGGTCACAGTAGAAGGACCATGCTACTGTGTGAACGCTCTGATGTCGCTTCATGTGTGCTGGGCTTTTAAACGCCGTCCCACATTTAAAGCAGGTGTACTTCTTGGCTGAGGAGCTCTTCTCTGGGTGTTTCTTCCTGATCAGCTGGATGAGCTCCACCATGTGTCCATGGGAGAACGGGCACTGGTGTCAGGAGAAGACCTGAGAGGACAATATATTAGTCTGTCTTCCTGAGTCCTCGTGTTCACTAAGAGAGGAGGTCACTGACGGTGAGGAGGTCACTCTTTGTTCCTGTTGACCCACGTTTGCTGCGTCACCTTCATCCTCCGGTCCTCTCTCACCTTCCCCCTGTCTCTCCACCTCCTGTCTCACCCCCCCTGTCTCACCATCTCCTGTTTCACCTCCCCCTGTCTCATCACCTTCTGTCTCACCCCCCTGTCTCACCATCTCCTGTTTTACCTCCCCCTGTCTCATCACCTCCTGTCTTACCTCCCATCTGTCTCACCACCTCCTGTCTCATCTCCCCCTGTCTCACTGTCTCATCTCCCCCTGTCTCACCACCCCTGTCTCATCTCCCCCTGTCTCACCACCCCTGTCTCATCTCCCCCTGTCTCACCACCCCTGTCTCATCTCCCCCTGTCTCACCTCCCCTGTCTCACCACCCCTGTCTCATCTCCCATCTGTCTCACCTCCTGTCTCACCTCCCCTGTCTCACCACCTCCTGTCTCACCTCCCCTGTCTCACCACCTCCTGTCTCATCTTCCATCTGTCTCACCACCTCCTGTCTCATCTCCCATCTGTCTCACCACCTCCTGTCTCATCTCCCCCTGTCTCACCACCCCTGTCTCATCTCCCATCTGTCTCACCACCTCCTGTCTCACCTCCTGTCTCATCTCCCCCTGTCTCACCTCCCCTGTCTCACCACCCCTGTCTCATCTCCCATCTGTCTCACCACCTCCTGTCTCATCTCCCCCTGTCTCCCCCAGTCCATATCCCTTTTCTGAGAGTGTTCCCTGTCTCACCTTCCCCTGTCTCACCTCCCCCTGTCTCACCTTCCCCTGTCTCACCACCTCCTGTCTCACCTCCCCCTGTCTCACCTCCCCCTGTTTCACCTCCCCTGTCTCACCTCCCCCGTCTCACCTCCCCCTGTCTCACCTCCCCCTGTCTCACCTCCCCCTGTCTCACCTTCCCCTGTCTCACCACCCCCTGTCTCACCTTCCCCTGTTTCACCACCTCCTGTCTCACCTTCCCCTGTCTCACCACCTCCTGTCTCACCTCCCCCTGTCTCACCTTCCCCTGTCTCACCACCTCCTGTCTCACCTCCCCCTGTCTCACCTCCACCTGTCTCACCTCCCCCTGTCTCACCAACTCCTGTCTCACCACCTCCTGTCTCACCTCCCTCTGTCTCACCTCCCCCTGTCTCACCTCCCTCTGTCTCACCTCCCCCTGTCTCACCTCCCTCTGTCTCACCTCCCCCTGTCTCACCTCCCCCTGTCTCACCTCCCCCTGCCTGGAAGTCAGCAGCCCTAGAACCATTTCTGTCACAATGGTCACAATCTCCTCCAGCTTCCCAAAATGCTCACTTTGCTGAGCCAAATTCCACATGAAGGCAGACGTTAGGCGAAGCGGTGGAGCCAGGAGGTGGAGAGAGAATAATGACAGATGTGAACCTGCCTGAAATTACAGGAGAAACAGGACAGACAACATGACACTCATCTGAACCTTTATCACTGTAACATAACGTCTGGGAGTCCTCTACTGCCTCCACCAGAGACTCTGGCTTCATCACATAAGGTCCATGGACCGAGCACCTGTTGCAGCTTACCCTCTCTCCGTATTGCACTGTTAAGTTGATGGCAGCAGTGGGCTAGTCTTTGTAGGAGAGTATTAATTGGCATGCAGGGCTTTGTGTGTGGGTGAGGATTCTTACAGAGGATGAGGATACTTACTATAACATGGTGTATGAAGTGTTTTCTGTCTCATCCTGAGGCTCATGCTTTAACCTTAGTGATGCACAGACTAAGTTTTGTAGACTTTACCCTTTGCAAAAGTTTTTAAAAATCGCGTTGTTTAGAAGGAGTGCAAAGGCACTTCACAGAGTAGGCATTCCATGACGGAAATATGCAGATGATGCTAGAACCCGCCAATAGGATCGCGCTAGCTTGTGCTTGACTCTGCCCACCTCTATCCTTTTTCTGCCCACTATGACAAATGTTTTCCCATTGGAAACGACAGGCTGTTTTCTATCCTTGTTTAGTTCTAAACATCTTTGGTAATATGGTGCGCTTCAAATGAAAATACTTCCGGCATCTTGCGACATCGGCAATTGTCCACAGCAATACGTGGTTGACGTCAGTGCTATCTACTGGCTTTAATGTCTATGCCATGGACAGATCCAGTGTACACAATACTGTTTTTCTTTGTTCTTCTATTTTCTACTTTACAAAGACAAAAATAGACACAAAAAAAACCTAATACAAACAGCAACATTAAATACAGAATACAAGAATAGAGACGAATAACCTACAGAAAAATAAACTTTTCTGTGATTAGTTTACAAAGCTAAAAATATGGTATATATGTAGGCTACCTGCTTTGGGTGCAGGTAGCCTAGTGGTTAGAGTGTTGGACTAGTAACCAAAAGGTTGCAAGATCAAATCCCCAAGCTGACAAGGTAAAAGACTGTAATTCTACCCCTGAACAAGGCAGTTAACCCGCTGTAATTGTAAATAAGAATTTGTTCTTAACTGACTTGCCTATTTTAAAAAAAATGTAAACTCATTTTATTGGTCGCATGCACAGGTTTAGACTTTACTTACGAGCCCATTCCCAACAACACAGAGTTAAAAAGTAAAACAAATATTTGCTAAATTAAAAAGGAGACGCAATACAACATTAATGAGGCTATATACAAGGAGTACCAGTACCGAGTCAATGTGCTGGGGTGGGAGGTAGTTGAGATGATAGAGTATGTATAAATAGGGGTAAAAGTGACCAGGCAATTAGGTTGCATAATAAACAGAGCAGCGGTAGGCTATGTGAAGAGTGTGGACGTGTGTTTACTGTATATTTTGTAACTATATGTAGCTTCCATCTTACATATTTACTAGTAACTGATACACAGCTCAAATAGGATAGTCTGGCTAGGAGCTAAATGCACAAATAAATTCCAAATAATATCCAGTCAGTTAAAAGAAGGGGTTAATATCGATGACACTCTTCAAATAAACAAGGAAAGTATGATAACCACAACAATGCATAAAGAATAATAATTATGTGGAACAAGTTTGACCCATGCTCGACCTCACAGGAGGTTGGTGGCACCTTAATTGGGAAGGACGGGCTCGTGGTAATGGCTGGAGCGGAATTAGTGGAATGATATCAAGTACATTAAATACGTGGTTTCCATGTGGTTGATGCCATTCCATTTGCTCCGTTGCAGACATTATCATGAGCTGTCCTTCCCTCAGAAGCCTCCACTGGGTTTGTATATAATGTGTCCAATGACCAAATCTTCAGACATGGTGACACTCGAAATGGAGTTTACTCTTATTGACTGTTCTTTTTACTGGGTAATTGTGTTGAGCCCATGTAATGTTATACCAGTCTGATGTATTTTGGTGTGATGTCTGTGTGTAGCCAGGCATGTTTTTGCCTCTGTGTGTGTCTCTGTCTGTGCTCTCTCTCTCTCTCTCCTCTGTTTCTCTCTCGCCTTCTTTCTCTCTCTCCTGTCTCTCTCCCTCATTCTTTCTCTCTACTCTTCCTCTCTCTCTCTTTCTTTCTCTCCTTCTCCCTCTCTCTCCTGTCTCTCTCCCTCATTCTTTCTCTCTACTCTCCCTCTCTTCCTCTCTCTCTCCTCTCTCTCTACTTCTATCTCCCTCCCTCTTTCGCTCCTCTCTCCTTCTCTCGCTTTACTTCCCCCCCCTCACCACACACACACACAGTAAACACACATACTGTAGGCCTACATAAAGCACAGGAAACAGAGACACACACAAAAGAGCACATCGCAAAAATAACTTGATCTAGGAGAAAGAAGACAACCCCCTTTCCTCCATTACAGTCAAGAGCTGGTTCTCTCTCTCTCTCTCTCTCTCTCTCTCTCTCCCTCTCTCTCTCTCTCTCTCTCTCTCCCTCTCTCTCCGGCTGCCTCCTCCATATTCATTAGTTCTCATTATTGTTCCATGATTGGAACACCTGCTTCCAAATTACTGCTGTAATGAGCAATTACACTCCAGACAATATCATCACCTTCTACTGTGTGGATGCTGCCAATAGCCTTTTTGTTTACTTAATGAAGATTTTTCTGTTCTTAAATTGAAAGGTAATTTCACTACACATTTATGTCTTCATGACTTTGAGGTAGAAATGTCTTAGAGCTTACAAGGTTCCTTATTCGGCAATCGGCATGCTTGTTTATCTCTGGTGGAGGCATGGTCGAGAGCCACCACCAGGGGGAGTCATACCACATCATTCCACTCAGATGGGTGGCTGAGCGCCAGAGGGGGTTGATACAGGGAGAGAGGTGGAGGAGAGGGGACTGATAGAGGAAGAGAGGTGAAGGAGAGGGTGCTGATACAGGGAGAGAGGAAGAGAGGTGGAGGAGAGTGGGCTGATATAGGGAGAGGAAGAGAGGTGGAGGAGAGGGGGCTGATACAGGGAGGAAGAGAGGTGAAGAAGAGGGGGCTGATACAGGGAGAGAGAGAACCAGCTCCTGACTGTAATGGAGGAAAGGGGGGTGGTCTTCTTTCTCCTAGATCAAGTTAATTTTGCGATGTGCTCTTTTGTGTGTGTCGCTGTTTCCTGTGCATTATGTAGGCCTACAGTATGTGTGTTTACTGTGTGTGTGCTTGTGCGTTCTATGTGTTCTCTACATTTATCAGCATAAAGGGGTGCAGATGTGGACACAATCCTGTCATACCAGAAACAGTTGAAACAACAGACAGACTTTATTGTAGCTGCAACATTGCATGATTGTGAGTTAAAGTGCCTCCTGTACCTTCCTAAGGACAAACCTCCCACTACGGCTTCATACACATCCAAATTGGTCACATGATTTAGGTCATTGTGCAGTTTACTTAGCTGGTCCCTACATACCATAAAGATATATTTATAATGACATAATTCTTAACTTACTGCAATACACATCCATTTCAAATGAAATGAATTAAAAAGCATAGTAGTGTGCAAAGACACGAACTGAAGCTCTTTGATTTACCAATGAGTTCCCAAAACGCGGAAGGTATATAATACAGACAGTATAAGTTAGTATATTACATTCATGTAATTATATTCCTGTCAGACAAGATCTATTTCTTTATAATCTCATAATAATTACGTATCATACAGACAATCTGATCACTGCAAAATATTCACTTTCTTTGGCTCACAAATTCACTATAATATAATTGATGAATTATTATTAGAATCTACAGATTACATCGAGGCTATAGAATATCAATCAAAGATACTCATACAAATGGAAGAAAATACCTGACTTTTAAAACACTCGTAATGCTATAAATTAAGCATATTTATATATATCATTATCGTGTTAATATTTAAACATTTTCAAAAATGGTTACATACTGTTTGGTCCTTGCTATCCGGGATACTTGGAACGTCCTTACCCCATTGAAGTAGAACTTTTAAATGGTTAAGTAAAGGTTTAGGATTGGGTAAGGGTTATGGTTAAGGTTAGGGTTTAGGGTAGGGATGTCCCAATGAACCCGGATAGCACTGACCCATACTGTATGCTTGTTTCACACACGCAAGGAGATCGTTTTCTACACGCTGCAAGTAGAAGTCGCTTTTAGACAAAGATCTAGGATCAGCTCACCCTACCCCCAAACCCTAATATTAACCATAAGGGAGAAAAACATAACAGTGACCCTAGATCAGTATACAGGGGCAACGTCATCTGACAGTTAACACTAAGGTCATAGTTCAAAGGTCAATACAGCATTAGGTTACAGCACAGGGTACACACACTGTTACACACACTTACACACACACACACACCTCCACAAAACACACACTGGAGTTCAAGGTTTAACACTTTGAGTTGGTACATCTGACTTTAGAATGATCCTATATATACACTGAGCTCAAATTAAGTATCTCATATATCATAATATCACAATACACTGAGTGTACAAAACATTAAGAACACCTCCTCTTTCCATGACATAGACTGACCAGCTGAATCCAGGTGAAGCTATGATCCCTTATTGATGTCACTTGTTTAATCCACTTCAATCAGTGTAGATGAAGAGGAGGAGAAAGGTTAAATAAGGATTTTTAAGCCTTGAGACAATTGAGACATGGATTGCGTGTGTGTGCCATTCAGAGGGTGAATGGGCTAGACTAAAGATGTAGGTGCCTTTGAACAGGGTATGGTAGTAGGTGCTAGGCGCACCTGTTTGTGTCAAGAACTGCAAAGCTGCTGGGTTTTTCACACTCAATAGTTTCTTGTGTGTATCAAGAATGGTCTACCACCCAAAAGACATCCAGCCAACTTGATACAACTGTGGGAAGCATTGGTCAAGATGGGTCAGCATCCCTGTGGAACATTTGACACCTTGTGGAGTCCATGCCCCGACGAATTGAGGCTGTTCTGGGGGCCACATGTGTACACTATACTATTTGTGCTCTCAAGCATTTCTTTGTATTTACACACACACACGCACAAACACACAAACACAAACACACACACACACACACTGATGTAGATGGTTTCCCTGTGTTACGTTACCATGGTTCCTCTTATGAATCTTCTGTACACAGATAGACAGATGACTACTGGACGACTGAGGGACTAGAACACAAACACACAACACAGGACTCTACACACGTTAGTAAAAATGTAGTATCGCAGTGTGTACCCACCACATTGAAGGCTCTGGTTTACACATTCTACCTATGGAGAGAATTGTTTAGAACAAATCAAGAACAGCTAAAAATTATTATATATTTTTTTATCTCAGAGCCGATTCTTATGGTCACAGGTAAAACATTGAAAACTACAATTTTGGCCTCTGCCCACTGGGGTGGCACTGTTTACAGGTCATGCCCCAGCCTCTCGATTTCGTCAATGAGGAAGTCGATGTCTGACTGGAGGGCTGCGGGGTTGGAGACGACCATGCGGAAGAAATTGACCTTCTGGCCCTGAGGCTGGTAGCCCACCATGGTCGTCCCTGACTCCATCATCATTGACTTGATCTTGGGCGCCACCTGAAGCATGGGAGGGGAATTGAACATATTTAGAACTCTGAGATAATGTTTAATGTACATTTGAAAAGTTAGAATATTGCATAACACTTACCTTGTGAAGTTTTTCTCGATACTCCTCACTGTTGTGTTCCAAGCCTCTCAGACTGGGTGGTATGTACCAGAAACACACGTTGGTGTGCTGGGGCTACAGAGAGAAGACACACATTTGGAATAGTTGGACCTATGGAACTACAAAAGGAAGGAAAGAAGGATGGAAGGAGGGATGACTGAGGGACGAGAGGATAGAGGACAGTAGCTTACCACTCCCTGGAACACCATCTCGTATCCCTGTCTGTTTCTGATCTTGTCGTAGAGGTACTGAGACAGATCCAGACACTTGTCAATGTGCTGCTCAAACCCTATAGTGCCCTGTGGAAGAAGGAGAATATTACAAACCCTATAGTGCCCTGTGGAAGAAGGAGAATATTACAAACGTTATAGTGCCCTGTGGAAGAAGGAGAATATTACAAACCCTATAGTGCCCTGTGGAAGAAGGAGAATATTACAAACGTTATAGTGCCCTGTGGAAGAAGGAGAATATTACAAACGTTATAGTGCCCTGTGGAAGAAGGAGAATATTACAAACCCTAGTGCCCTGTGGAAGAAGGAGAATATTACAAACCCTATAGTGCCCTGTGGAAGAAGGAGAATATTACAAACGTTATAGTGCCCTGTGGAAGAAGGAGAATATTACAAACGTTATAGTGCCCTGTGGAAGAAGGAGAATATTACAAACGTTATAGTGCCCTGTGGAAGAAGGAGAATATTACAAACGTTATAGTGCCCTGTGGAAAAAGGAGACTATTACAAACCCTACAGTGCCCTGTGGAAGAAGGAGAATATTACAAACCCTACAGTGCCCTGTGGAAGAAGGAGAATATTACAAACTCTAGTGCCCTGTGGAAGAAGGAGAATATTACAAACCCTACAGTGCCCTGTGGAAGAAGGAGAATATTACAAACCCTAGTGCCCTGTGGAAGAAGGAGAATATTACAAACTCTATAGTGCCCTGTGGAAGACGGAGAATATTACAAACCCTATAGTGCCCTGTGGAAGAAGGAGAATATTACAAACGCTATAGTGCCCTGTGGAAGAAGGAGAATATTACAAACCCTGTAGTGCCCTGTGGAAGACGGAGACTATTACAAACCCTATAGTGCCTTGTGGAAGAAGGAGAATATTACAATGATTTATTTAGGGATGTAATTACAGATGTGCCAGCTGGGGACGGCATCCCTATAAGTGTGGAAACCTCATTGTGGTCCGGGCCTATACTGTATGTAAATGGAAGGCTGGATATGACCTACACTGGCTACACGAGCTCACCTTGGCCTTCCACATGAGCCAGAACTTGAAGATGTCAACGTGTCGGCCACACTGGATGGCCTTGTCTCCCGTGTCATAGCTGACATCATACTGTTTATCAGGCTGGAACAGGTACCCAGCACACATCGAGTTACAGCCTGCCAGAATACCCTACACACAGAGAGAGAGCAGGGTTAAAGTGTGTGAGTGTGTGTCACAGGAGAATGATAATGTCTGGAATGGAGTAAATGGAATGGCATCAAACACCTGCAAACCTTGTGTCTGATGTATTTAATACCATTCCACTGATTCCACTCTAGTCATTACCACAAACCCGTCCTCCCCAATGAAGATGCCACCAACCTCCTGTGGTGTGTGCGTGTGCGCGTGCGTGTGCGTGTGTGTGTGTGTGTGTGTGTGTGGTTCCTCACCTTTTCTCTGACTAGGATGGCGGAGCACTGTAGAGGCACTCCCATCATCTTGTGAGGATTCCATGTGACAGAGTTAGCCCTGAGAGAGGAAATGCAGCTGTTAGTGTGTGTGTGTGTGTGTGTGTGTGTGTGTGTGTGTGTGTGTGTGTGTGTGTGTGTGTGTGTGTGTGTGTGTGTGTGTGTGTGTGTGTGTGTGTGTGTGTGTGTGTGTGTGTGTGTGTGTGTGTGTGTGTGTGTGTGTGTGTGTGTGTGTGTGTGTGTGTTAAACACACAAAATTTGACCAACTGTGGACATTTTGTTTGTCACCACAAGGTCAAATGCTATTTCGGGTTCAGGTTTAGAATTAGGTTTAGGTTTAGAAGCTAGGGTTAGTTTTAGGGTTAGGGTTAGGTGCTAGGGTTAAGGTTAGGTGTTAGGGTTAGGTTTAGGGTTAAGATTTTGAATGGGACTGAATTGTGTGTCCCCACAAGGTTAGCTGTACAAGACTGTGTGTGTGTCAGTACCTCTCTACTCCGCTGAACTTATGGCGATGCTTCCTGGACATCAGAAGACCACCTCCCCATGCACCCTGGAGAAAGAACACACAAACCATTAGATCAATTGGACAAAACATTATTGTCCCAAAACACACAAACGCATGCACACACGCACACACACACAGTCCTCACGTCTACGTGCAGCCACATGTTGTATTTTTCACAGATGTCAGCGATCTCATTGATGGGGTCAAATGCTCCGTAGACTGTAGAACCAGCTGTAGCATTCACAAACAGAGGATGGTAACCCTGGAGGAGCACAATATCACAGAAATCACAATGGGATGTAAGCTTTCATGTGAGAAACAGAGAGAGATAGAGAGACAGAAAGAGAGAGGGAGCGAGAGAGAGAGAGAGAGAGAGAGGCAAAGAGCGAGAGAAGGGGAGGAGAGAGAGAAAGACTCACCTTCTGCTTGACATCGAGGATCTTAGCTTCTAGATCAGCAGGAATAACTCTCCCCCTGAGAGAGAGCAGGAACAGAGATCCATCTTAATGTACGTTGTCGTTCAAAAGTTAGGGGTCACGTCGAAATGTCCTTGTTATTGAAAAAGCATATTTTTTGTCCATTAAAATAACATCAATTTGATCAGAAATACAGTGTAGACATTGTTAATGTTGTAAATGACGATTGTAGCTGGAAATGGCTGATTTTTTATGGAATAACTACATAGGCGTACAGACACCCATTATCAGCAAGTACATCAGCAAGTACATTAGAGTGTCTAGTCTGAGAAACAGACACCTCACAAGTCCTCAACTGGCAGCTTCATTAAATAGTACCTGAAAACACCGGATTCTGGTCTTCTAGGCAGAGTTGCAAAGAAAAAGCCATATCTCAGACTGGCCAATAAAAATAAAATATTAAGATGGGCAAAATAACACAGACACTGGCTAGAAGGCCAGCATACTGGAGTCGCCTCTTCACTGTTGACGTTAAGACTGGTGTTTTGAAGGTACTATTTAATGAAGCTGCCAGTTGAGGACGTGTGAGGCGTCTGTTTCTCAAACTAGACACTCTAATGTACTTGTCCTCTTGCTCAGTTGTGCACCAGGGCCTCCCACTAATCTTTCTATTCTGGTTAGAGTCAGTTTGCACTGTTCTTTGAAGGGAGTAGTACACAGCGTTGTACGAAATCTTCAGTTTCTTGGCAGTTTCTTGCATGGACGTGTTTGTGTGTGTGTGTGTGTGTGTGTGTGTGTGTGTGTGTGTGTGTGTGTGTGTGTGTGTGTGTGTAGTTCTAGTGTACCTCTCATCTGTGCTCAGCAGGACCACGTTCTCAGAACCAAAGCCCAGAGCTGCCCCGGCCTTCTTGATAGAGTAGTGGCTCTGTAGGAATACAGGAAAATACCGGAACATAAACAACTTAAAACCTTAATTTCTTCAAATGTGTGTGTGTAGCTGTGTGTATGCATGACATACATGTTCTGATGTGAAGAGCACCAGGCGGGGAGCGGCAGACATGCCCTTGGTCTTGACCTCTGGGAAGTACTTGTAGCGAGCAATCATCACACTGTACATGTTAGAGATGGCGCCCCCTGTGGACAGAGAGGGAATGACTGGTCAGTCCATGACTGGGACAGCAACTAGTCCAACACAGAGAGATAGAACCAGGGGGTAGGAACCGATTCAGGGAACAGAATCGAAAACGGGAATGAAAGTGATCTATACTGCTCCTGAGCAGAACAGTTTTTGTAAAAGCATGTGAATCGGTTAATAACGTTCTTTAATCATTCTGGATTTTTTTTCCCAGTCGCACAAACAACGCAACAAAGCACCTATGCAAGGCCGTCAGTCTTATTCCAGTGTATGCCCGTCTTCCCGCTGAAAATCTTTGCCATCGTGAGTGCGTGTAGGCTATCGTGATTCAGAAAGTAGGGAGAGATGTTTAATTAGTGAAGAATGTACACATATTTTCAACGCCGGTTAAGGATACTATAGTTATTACGTTTCACATTGGATTTATTAACTACAAAAAGGTAAGACGTGTTTTTATAACAGTTCTGGTGCCGCTCTGCACACACAAGCTTGTTAGCTAGCTAGCTCATTTTGGTCGAACGTTAAACCAACTCTCTGGAGTTTAAAGGCGTTCAAAGTTCCTTCATTGAAGCTGGTCCTCCGTAGGTATAATTCTGTGGGCCTAATTCAAACAATGCATGTCATAACAAAAAGATGTCCGGAGCGTCAGAGAAAGCCTCCTCCTCCAACCGCAAAATGTCAGTCGCATCTCGTACCCCATACTTGTCTGTCGAATGCATGTAAACAACCATAGCTTTTCCCGTCGAGCTAAATCTAAAAAGAAAAATGTTTATTTCAGAGGTTTGAAGAGGAACAGAAAGCAAGAATATCAACAGTTACTTTTTTGGGGTTTGAACCGGTTCAGAACTTTATTCTCCTCGTCGGAACAGAGGAACGGAACTAAATAAATAATGGTTCTGTTCATTATTGTAAATAATGGGTTCCAACCCCTGGACAGAACAACCTCATATTTGCAATATAAAATGACACATTTCCACATGAAAGGACAATTTAAGGAGTAGGCTGTCATTGTAAATAAGAATTTGTTCTTAACTGACTTGCCTAGTTAAATAAAGGTTAAATAAATACAATTAAGTCATATTGTACATTATCAATTGAATATTGTAAAGGTATCAAACGGTACTGGACATGTAGTAACATACATCCTGGCCTCCCTTGTAAAATAGACCTTGTTGTCAATGGGACTCCCTGCTAAAATAAAGCTGTGGAAACAAACATAAAACACACACATAGACCCGAACACAGCGGCTCTCTCTTCTACATACCTGGTGAGAATATGCCGTCCCCCTCTCCCGAGGGCCAGCCAATCATCTCTCTCATCTTCTTCAACGTCAGCTGCTCCATCAGGACAAACACTGGAGCGATCTCATAGGTGAACCTGCCAGTAAATATATGAATTCATGAATCAATCAATCCATACTTACAGTTGAAGTGGGAAGTTTACATACACTTAGGTTGGAGTCATTAAAACTCGTTTTTCAATGACTCTACACATTTCTTGTTAACAAACTATAGTTTTGGCAAGTAGGTTCGGAGATCTACTTTGTGCATGACACAAGTCACTTTTCCAACAATTGTTTACAGACAGATTATTTCACAGTATTACAATTCCAGTGGGTCAGAAGTTTACATACACTAAGTTGACTGTGCCTTTACCCAGCTTGGAAAATTCCAGAAAATGATGTCATGGCTTTAGAAGCTCCTGATAGGCTAATTGACATCATTTGAGTCAATTGGAGGTGTACATGTGGATGTATTTCCTGAAGGCCAACCTTCAAACTCAGTGCCTCTTTCCTGGACATCATGAGAAAATCAAAAGAAATCAGCCCAAAAAATTGTAGACCTCCACAAGTCTGGTTCATCCTTGGGAGAAATTTACAAATGCCTGAAGGTACCACGTTAATCAGTACAAACAATAGTACGCAAGAATAAACACCATGGGACCAAGCAGCCGTCATACCGCTCAGGAAGGAGACATGTTCTGTCTCATAGAGATGAACGTACTTTGGTGCGCAAAGTTCAAATCAATTCCAGAACAACAGCAAAGGACCTTGTGAAGATGCTAGTGGAAACAGGTACAAAAATATCTATATCCACAGTAAAACGAGTCCTATATATCGACATAACCTGAAAGGCCGGTCAGCAAGGAAGAAGCCACTGCTCCAAAACCGCCATAAAAAAGACAGACTACGGTTTGCAACTGCACATGAGGACAAAGATCGTACTTTTTGGATAAATGTCCTCTGGTCTGTTGAAACAAAAATAAAACTGTTTGGCCATAATGACCATTCTTATGTTTGGAGGAAAAAGGGAGGCTTGCAAGCCGAAGAACACCATCCCAACAGTGAAGCACGGGGGTTGCAACATCATGCTGTGGGGGTGCATTTCTGCAGGAGGGACTGGTGCACTTCACAAAAATAGATGGCATCATGAGGCAGGAAAATTATGTGGATGTACTGAAGCAAGATCTCAAGACATCAGTCTTGTTAAAGCTTGGTCGCAAATGGGTCTTCCAAATGGACAATGACTCCAAGCATACTTCCAAAGGACAACAAAGTCAAGGTATTGGAGTGGCCATCACAAAGCCCTGACCTTAATCCTGCAGAAAATGTGTGGGCAGAACTGAAAATGCGTGTGCGAGCAAGGAGGCCTATAAACCTGACTCAGTTACACCAGCTCTGTCAGGAGGATTGGGCCAAAATTCCCCCAATTTATTGTGGGAAGCTTGTGGAAGGTTACCTGAAATGTTTGGCCCAAGTTAACCTGTTGAGTGTAGGGGGCAGTATTTTGATGTTTTGATGAAAAACATACTCAAATGAAACGGTCTATTTGGGGCGGCAGGGTAGCCTAGTGGTTAGAGCGTTGGACTAGTAACCGGACGGTTGCAAGTTCAAACCCCCGAGCTGACAAGGTACAAATCTGTCATTCTGCCCCTGAACAGGCAGTTAACCCACTAGGCAGTCATTGAAAATAAGAATTTGTTCTTGACTGACTTGCCTAGTTAAATAAATAAAGGTTAAAAAAAATTCTCAGGCCCAGAATCTAGAATATGCATATAATTGAGATTAGGATAGAAAACAATCTAAAGTTTCCAGAACTGTCTGTGAGTATAACAAAGCTGATATTGCAGGCGAAAACCTGAGGAAAATCCAACCCGGAAATGCTGTTTTTCCTGAAAGCTCTCTGTTACATTGCCTGCCTTCGCTCCATTTAAAGGGATATCAACCTTTTTCCTATGGCTTCCACATGGTGTGAACAGTCTTTAGACATAGTTTCAGGCTTTTATTTTGAAAAATGAGCGAGAAAGATCACATCACGTCATTGTATGGCTGGGTGCCAGCAGCCTTTTGCATGCGCAACAGAGTGGAGCAGACATTTCCTCTCTCTCTCCTATTGAAGAAGCTACAGTCCGGTTGAAATATTATCGATTATATATTGTAAAAACAACCTTAGGGTTGAGTATAAAAAATGTTTCTACAAACTTTACGGATACTATTTGGAATTTTCGTCTGCGCGGTCGTGACCGCTCGAGCCCGTGGATTTCTGAACATAACGCACCAACCAAATGGAGGTATTTTGGATATAAAAAATCATCTTTATGGAACAAAAGGAACATTTATTGTGTAACTGGGAGTCTCGTGAGTGCAAACATCCGAAGATCATCAAAGGTAAGCGATTCATTTTATTGCTTTTCTGACTTTCGTGACCAATCTACTTGGCTGCTAGCTGTTTGTAATGTTTTGTCTGCTGAGAGAGATGTCCTTACATAAATGCTTTCGCCGAAAAGCTTTTTTGAAATCTGACATGCCAGGTGGATTAACATCAAGCTAAGCTGTGTTTTGCTATATTGCACTTGTGATTT